>NW_024879257.1:714244-714348 GCF_018340385.1 Cyprinus carpio
TCTTAATACTTCGTCCACAACAATATTTAATGAGGTTAACTTATAACGTTACCCTCATTGTGGTCAGTCTGCATAAGATTAACAAGCTTGTTTGCTTTGCTGCC
>NW_024879257.1:714865-826397 GCF_018340385.1 Cyprinus carpio
CGCTCTCTACGTGCAAGGTTATAAACATTAGCCGCAATTCCTCGCGCGTTTCCCAAAAATGTAGGTTACTGAACTTGTAGAACGCGAGAATAAGCTACTACGTGCTACTTGAGTCGCTGTCCATTCGCAAAGTGCTGAACTAGGCTATACTAACCTTATATGGAATCGTATTCTGAACGTTTTAACTAACAATCGTCATCTGTTGTGTATTGCTGTTTGTTATTTTTTAATGTTTCGAGATAGTCGAGGTGGACGGGAGTCATTCATTTTCAATGTGAGCCGGCGTCGAGCAGCGGCGAGGAGCGGCGCGGCGCGACTTGGCCGTTGAGAGCGTCGAGGAGAGTTGAAATCAGGGCAACTTTATGGTAATGAGCTATGACGCGGTTCGGCGGAAACCAATCGGAACGTAGAAGTCCGCCGCTTGAGAGGATTCCAGAGAACGCAGCGACCACATTAGTTCGGAAAGTAGAAGTCCGCCGCTTGAGAGGATTCCAGAGAAATCCCTGTTTGCGTACAGGGACATACAAAAAAAATAATTGACGGTGATCAGCGAGTTTGTGGACGAAGCTAACTAAACTGTGTTTGTTTACATTAGATTCAACGCGCTCGACCGACGAAGATCCAATGCCTGTCAATTATACTGAGAGACGATTGACGAATATCACGACTAAGACGAAGCAATGCACAAGCATTCGAAGGTCTCTTCAGAAAACGAATCCAAAAGAGAATACGAACACATTTAGCAAAAGATGTTAGATTTAAGTACACTTAAAAACCACGCAAACACTACTTTAGAACAGACACCGCTGTCCTTGGCTCAAACAACTCACGTGACTACCACAGGCGCCATCTGCGACCTGTCAAATAACTATTTAATTCCTCGATGGCCAAGACTTCGCAGCGCGTCAAGTTTAGCCATCAGAGAATGTAGTTCGCTTCCCTCTTCACCAATCAGACCAGGGAGCTCTAGTTTAAATAACTCCAATTCGATTTACAGGCACGGTCCCGCTGTGTGCCAATGTACCTCACGCTTGGTTAACTTCGCTTGGTTATTTAGATTAATTTAGTCATCCCCGCTAATGGCAAAGAGGGAATATAACTGAGGTCTTTAGAATATATGTTAATTTTTGCCTTCAATTCATTTCCTCTGTCAAACCATCATGCCATCTGGTGGACAAAGGTAAGGACTACATAGAGATGGATAAATGCATTTACATTTACTTTGGCTTCTCAAAGTCATGTGCTCACTGGGGCCTTCTTTTCAAAGTTTATGGACGGAAATTTTATAATCACAATTATGAGGGCAAAAGTCGTTACTGAGTCAATGTTGCATATGGAATTTCATTGCAAAGGTTCTGAGAGAGGCAAATTTTCATTCATTTTCACATGGTTCAGTAAGTGTGACAGACTATTATATTTTTTTTGTGTGTGTGTGTTTGGTGTTTTAAATAATGCTTTTAAAACAGAACAAACAAATAAATGGACAAATCACAGCAGGTCTTCAAAGTGTAGTTTATTCGCAATAAAATTCAGTAACTTAGGCATTTCACACACTCTACAAATTTCATACAATGCATTAAGTTCACAACCTTCAACGAAACAACATTCATTTTATCCAAAAAAATAGTTCATTTCCCACCAGCTCCCATTATCCATCTGTTTTGCCTATAAGGCTAAGCGCACTCAAAAAAAGAGAGACAATAATTTTGCATTTTAAGCATTAAAAATGTTTTTCCACTAAAGAGTAGCCAACACAAAATCCTGCGTTCTTGAATAACAAATTAGATAATAATAGCCACACTGAAATCAAGAAGACGGAGATTGCTTTTCGTAGCGGTTGAGGTGTTTTTCCTTTACACTGTATTTATCTTAAAGGGATACTCTCCACCCCAAAATGAAAATTTTGTAATTAATCACTAACCTCCGTAATGGATTTCAACACCGGTAAAAAGCTCATTCGTCTTCAGAATACAATTTAAGATATTTTGAATGAAAACCGGGAGGGCTGTGACTGTCCCATAGACTGCCAAGTAACTAACAGTGTCAAGGTCCATAAAAGGTATGAAAGTCGTCTTCAGAATACTCCATCTGCCATCAGAAGTGCAATCTGGGTTATATGAAGCGACAGGAACAATTTACAAAAACAAAAATAACGACTTTATTCAACAATTCCTTTGTCAACAGTCTCCTCTGTGTCTCTCCATATCACCGTATGTAAATAACAGTGTTAAGGTCCAGAAGGGTTATGTGTTTCTACGTGTATTTAGCTTTGATTTGAAAGAAAACAGCGCATCCTTTTGGTGCGGATGATACAGAAGAGCATACGCAGCATACGGTGACATGGAGAGACACAGAGGAGACTGTTGACAAAGGAATTGTTGAATAAAGTTGTTATTTTTGTTTTCTTCGCTTACAAATTTTTTTTCCCGTCGCTTCATATAACCCAGATTGCACGTCTGATGGTAGATGGAGTATTCTGATGACGACTTTCATACCTTTTATGGACCTTGACACTGTTATTTACTTGGCAGTCTATGGGACAGTCACAGGCCTCCCGGTTTTCATCCAAAATATCCTAAATCATGTTCCGAAAACGAACTAAGCATTTACGGGTTTGGAACGACAAGTGATTAATGACAAAATTTTCATTTTGGAGTGGAGTATCCCTTTAATATTAGTGTCCACAGGACAGGATTTTAGCACAGTCTTCTAAAGTAGCTTTGTAGTTGTAATAGGATTTACTTTATGTTTGCTTTAGGAATTTTCTGCTTGTAAGCTAAAAGTCATTAAGCTTACAGAAGCCTACCATGTTAAATAAATAATGAGCTTAGTGCTAAAGCTATTTTAATAGTAAAACCTCTATATACAAAAAAAGGTCTTTTCTTCTTGACCATATTTTATGGTAATTATTAAGGCTGCAGCAAAATAAAAAAGCTACAAAAGAGAAAATTACAGATTAGTGTGAGGTAAATTAAGCAAATCTTGGAGTAATTCGTATTATTAGACTATTAATATAAATTCATAGAATATTGCCTGTTCTCCGAACAGTTTTAAAATATTTGGTCCTCCCTGATATGGCTTGTTCTCCCACGCAGAAGAAGGGCTTCAGTAGACCTCAGGACACGTCCGTGTCCCTACATTAAATAAAGCTAACACTTTCTATAACCGCATGTATAAAAGCCTGCGACAGAGGCACTATAATAACACAAAAACACTAAAAATGTCTTTGGACGCACTCTTGCAATCATCCTAGCACAGAAGCACAACAGTATGCGATTATCAAGGTCCACTTTAAATTCGCACAGGCACAACCGGTGTAATGAAGGCAGATACATTAGGGATGCGTCAGCAAATTTAGGTTCAAGAACTGGGCTTACTCGGCCCCGGACAGCTTGCAGGCCATGAGTCCAATCTTGACCTTCTACATCAGCATGCCCATCGGGAATTATAATCATCGGCTGGAACTGTGTGGAGACACTGTATCCTCGAGGCGAACGTCAATACACCAATGAACAAGGGAACCAATCTGGTTCACATACAAAGTTAGGCTGTGGACACTGGAGCTGCTTAACTAATAGACACCTACTATTCTTTAAGATCTTTGCTTGATGCACAGGCAGTTTTGAGACTTCTCCAGCATCGTACCTGTGTGAGAAACTAGATATATCTCACAACTTCGGCTATTGAACTATATGCTGTCTTCTATTGCAAGAGAACACATCAAATCTTGCGAGGAGGTTTTTTTCACATCACAACTGTGAATGTGTAGTGTTCTTTATGGTATTTGATATTCAGGTTGAGTGCTATCACATATATACAACAAGCCGCAAATGGTGTCTTAGCAGCGCCTAGTATGCGTCCTCTAGCAGCATACGGCTACTTTGGGATCCTCCCCCACACTTTCTCATATTGCGCCGATGCCGGGCGTGGCGGATTAAACCTGGCTGGCATTCTATCGCCGATTCCTCAAGGGGGGTGGGTGTGGGGGGCCGGAATGGAGTCCGGAGTATCCGACACGGTCCAGAGGCCATCCTTTGCGAATCCCTACCAACGATCTGGACCCTCGGAACTCGCTCTGCGGGACGGGGGACGTTCTCTCCGGTCTCTTCAGTCCATAGAGGTGGAGTAATCGATTGCAGAGGTCATACACTTTTTTTGTCGTAAATACATTGTTTTTTCTTTTAAAGTAACTTCTTTTTAACTACTTTAGCTTTTGCTCGTGTATATCCAGGTCAATGCAATTAAATCTAGAGGCTGCAGGAAAGAAAGTTATATGAGCTTAGGCCTTCTTACTCGGGCAGTTTTTGGCATGTTTTATATGAGACAAGCATATAAAAATAATGTGCTTTTAATGCATTAATGCCATACAGCCATAATAGATTTATAGTTCTTTTACCTTCAGGGATAAGGAAATAACCTCGGACGATGCAGATCTGTCTCAATGCCAAACATAGCGTGCATTTCCAGGCACACAGGAGAAAGTTCCTGCATGCCGTTAGAGGGTGTGAGGACACTGTTTACTACTGTTTTTGATTTTTGAATGATCACTGTATTTCTATTGCTCAGCTCAATAAAACGGCAATAATAATGCAAGGTGGTGGAAAGGAGAAGCACACTGAGAGTCTCTTTATAGCAAGCCATGGCTAACCAAAGGTACAAATGAGTTAGAATTCTCCTCTCCAGTTAGGACAGCTACTTAAGCACTCTGTCGACTTCCTCAAAAATGTCACGCTGTATATTGGGATGTCTTCCGCTAGATATGCTTCATGACAATGTGAAAGAGAGGTCTGTAGAGGGGCAAGGAGGAGGCTAAACTGTGCATGTAAGATTAGCACACATGATCCACACTAATTTCTCATGCTTTATGCCAAAATTAAAGATATCGGGAATAATACATGATATATTTAAGAAATATCATAAAAGCATGTGTTTTTCTGAAATATGATGCATATATCATATTGATTTATACCACAGTATTTTAAGTTATATGTTTTAGTAATTTATTTATTTAATGTGTTTTTTTGAAATATGATGCATATATGGCTGTTTTTTTTTTGAGCAGTTTGATTCAGATGAATGGTCAAAGTGGTGATTAAATGACTCACTCATTAAGACATTGTTTAATATTTCCGCTTAGTTTAATTTAACTTAGTTTAAGTATAATTTCATTTTTCTCAACCTTTTATATTTCTGTATTCAGAGTTTTATATTTAAAACATGAATCTCATAAAACTTTATTATGGAATAGCAATGTAAATGCTTTCATTCCACCTTTTAGCTGCATTAAACAGTACATCTAGAGTTGTAAATACATCTAAATGCCACATTAAATTCAGTTTCTGTGCCCATTTTTTTTTGTGCAGAGGTTAATTTTTTTATTTTTTTATTTCATTTTTTTTTTTGATTGGTATAAGAATTAACAATTATTAGGTAGTTTGTGTATGTATGTATATTTTTTTTGAATTTACTGATAAATGTAAGAATTTGACATAAAATATGCTGAATACATTTTAATATAGTTAAAAAAAAATTATAAAATATGCTGAATACATTTTAATATAGTTAAAAAAAAATTAACTTATGAAGGTAAAAAATGCCCCTGGAAATCAAATTAAGGGACAAATAATGCCTCTTAATGTTATATGTTTTGCATATTTCATTTCTACTGATTTCAATTGATTGGATTGATTCTCCCAAACCTGTCCACCCCCCATTGCCGCTTTTTCAGCCTCCTTTCAAAGATTGCCCAGCCAACATCATTCACTCCCCCACTTTTTAGGCCACCTCTCTCCTCCTCTTCATCCTGTAATGAACCACCTGCCATGCTTCTCTCCATTTATCATTACTTTTTATCTCAGATAAATCTACGGCCTAAAAGCTATTTAAATGTCTGATGCTCAAGGTCAGCTCCAGTGATCAAAATGTTCACCTTTTTTGGGTGACTAATTCCTTTTTGGAGCAAGAACCCAAAAACAGGCACCTTGCCTCATAGAGGTAAAGAGAACAAGCAAGACAGAGAGACAGACAGGCGGGAGAGGGAAAGATTATATGACCGGCTTTGGCTCACATGGCTGGCTAATAGTGATCATCTTTGACTGAAAGAAAACAGAGAGGGAAAAGATCAAAGAGAAGAGGATGCCAACTGACACATCAGTGAAATGGGAGAGTCTTGGCTTGAGTCTTGTTTATTGTGGGTGAGATGTATGGAGAGAGGTCAGCGTTAGGTCAGGTGAACACAAGAGTTTTTCTCATGGAGACCTCAGACACCCCGTTACGATTTGACCATTTGAGAGAGAGTTCCACAGGAAGAGAAAAAAGTCGCCTGGATGCTTTCCTGATGAGGAGGAGTTAATTATCATCACCATTAGATGCAAAAGCATTTCTCCAGCTGTCTCAATACACAAAATGTCTGTTCTGCTTTTTCAAATCACCATACACGCATTCACTGCTTGGAGAGCCTGCAGCATAACTTCAGTAAAGCAAGATTTAATTTGGGTTACACGTGGTAATCCCATTGAATTTGTGCCTAAATTACGAGTCATGAAGCAATGACTTCCCAGCTATTGGACCAGTCCTTACCGTATCCACACCAGCCAGAAGCATTTCTGTCATGTTTGCATAGATCTCTTTCAGATTCATCTCTCTGGTGACCAGCATGTGAGTCAGCAACCCTCCTTTAATCTCTTCGCCTCTCTTCATCTTCTTTTTGATCTCTGAAAGCCTCTTGTCCACATGGATCTGGCCTAAAACACACATTTATACAAACTTTTAACAAAAAACTGTAGCAGGTGAAGAAGACCAACTTTCGCACAATGACACTGAACCCCACCACAGTTCCCTCTGCTCTTACTGAATTTGAAGAGGCGCGTCCCATGAACTGCAGAATTCCTCCCAGGGTTTGGGAATGATGGGCCGCAGCCATTTTAGGGAATGGCCCCGGCGTACATGGTGGTCTTGAAAGAGCTGGAACATGAGGTGCAGTGCAGCAATGTACTCCTGACTCATCTTGGGAATTTCTGTTTTCCAAGCAGCCCAGGCGAGTTTCATACAAAATGGTTGCAACACCTAGGAAAGAGTTTAAAATTGTGTTTTTCATAACATATTGATTCACATGTATGGATTTACCATATTGAATCTCCCACAGATAATAGCAATTATTTGCTAAGGTTTTCATGTGCTAATCTAAATCTTATCTGAATCTTTAATCCACTGTTCTATTAAGAGTAAAGTGAGATCCACAAATAATCACACTACAGAGGGTTTATCAGAAATTATACTTTCAACTATATATTGCATCTAAGAATTTAGTAGGCGGTTTTTTGACATCAGCAAATGACAATTAAAAGATCATTAATATTCAAAAAAATTCTACAGATCTAACTATACTGTATTTGTGAAAACGCATAAAAAATACTTAAACTGAGCTGAGCTAATTAATGTCACTTTTATGTAGAGCTACTTAAACGGCTAAAAAAGTTAAGTATATATTTAATATCAGTTATGACGTCATTAAACTTTGCGACCACTGAGCAGAATCACATACAAAGGAATTTGTTTTTCGTGACAAGCTTCCACAGTGCAACAGAATGTCCTGGCGACAGAACAAAAACACAGATAATAAAAAGAACTGAATTTACTGAAACTCATTAAATTAAATTAAATCAATATTGAACTGAATTGAGCTGATTAATGGCACTATTGTCTTCTATAGAGTTAGCTTAAATTCATTTTGTGTCATCATTGATTAACTTTGCAGCAATCAACACTAATCTGAATTGAGCTGATTATAGACTCTATTATCTTCTACAGAGCTGCTTTTTGTAGCTAAAAAGTGCAGTTGTTTCATCACTGGTGAACTTTGCAGCATTGAGGTGTTATTAAACTAAACTGAAAATCTGTATTGTACTGTTTTTGTATAAAGTGCTATACAAGTACGTAAAGGTGACAAAACAACACTTACATTAAACAAATCTCCACAAAAATTCCTTATCTGTCTGTGGAACATCTGTTACCCAGACTCAGACTCCCTAAATAGCTGGATCAAATTTCATTTATACAAAGCCCTCCTATTCCTTTCCAGTTAACCACAATAACGCACACTCTGCCCTCAGGCTCACCTTCCATGGCATATTTGAAGAACAGGTCATTGATGTTATGGACAGTCTGTTTGTCGTCCTGCTGGCTACGCAGTGTCTTCACTCTCTCCACCAGGTCGGCCACCACGGCGTTGACGTCAGGGGAGAAAACAGCCACATCTCTGGGCCGCATAACCAGCTGCCGCAGAACACTGCGCATCTTCAGCCATTCATCACCCTCGCTGGAGATCATATAACACCATATATTTGTTATCAGATAGAGGAAAATTTAAAGATATATTGGAATATTGCAGGTTCACAAGAGACAAACCAAGTTACCATCTTCGATTTTATCCATTAGACTACAGCACCCCCCAAGAAAGCCCATCAGTATGTACTTACGCTGAGATGAGTCCAGGTAGATCTTCCTCTCAAATCTCTGTACTCCTTCCAGGACTCCATGTTACCTCTCTGAGGAGTCTCACCTTCAGTCCTGAGAACCTGTGCCACCATGTCTCTGTCAGCGATGGACACCACCAGCTGGGGTCCAAATCGAGATTTGAAGATCTTCCCATACTTCTGAGAATGCTCCAACTACAAAAAGATTTGTAAAAAGCTGATCAATGTGGATTTCAGAAATGCATTTGAACCATATAAATATAATTAACTTTTGATGGATTTCTTTTTTTTCTTGTTTTTGGCTAATTTATTCATCTAAGTCATTTGTTTAGATGTTTCCTTCAAACTGTAAATGCTTTATTGAAATTTACTGACAATATCTATGTCTCCCTAAAGACCATATGGCTCTTAGCCAACTGCTCAGTATGCATAGGAAGACAATTACCAGTATGGATGTCCCTCATTGTGAGTTTGCCCACTTTCATCCCCCTTCTCAAGTCCTAAGTGCTATTCATACTAAATAAGACAACACAAAGGCACCTCTGTGTCTCCTCAGCCAGAAAACATTTCTAATCTTTCACAGTCCTAAGACGACTTTGTTGCACAACATAACTGTAACTGATCCCTAATATATACCTGTAAACCAATGCCAGTCACCACTGGCCATTTTAGATAAGTACTGTGGCGTTTTGGGCTCTGTTTCAGTGCATTAGAATTTGAATTCAACTGGCCATGTTCCACAGGATTTTGAATTGGAATGACATGAAGAGGAATTTCCTGAACTGCAATTTGAAAGAAAATCAAGATACAAACAAGGGTTTTCATCATTATTCCAAATATAACACATAATTCCATCATTAATTACAACTGATTGTGCATATTTACTCCTTGATAGAATCTTTTTTCATAACTGATTAAATATTTGTCTCATATAAATGCAGCTATGTACCTATATGAGACCATGAAAAAAGTCTTCTTTTTAGTGTTTATTTTGTAATACTGCCGTTTGTATGATTTTTGTACTACAATTTTTTTTTTCTTATCCAGTATTTTGAGGAGACTGTCTCCATTGCCTCCTCAGAGGAAACATCTTGTATATACATACCATATACATACAATGGTAACTTAAAAATGTTAACATCTACGTTTTAACATATAAGCTAGTTTTATTCAAGTCAAAATATAATTTAAAAACAAATTAATTTATATGAACACAACAAAATAATAGGGGTTAAATCAGGCCTTCTAAACACCCTGAAGAAGGTCTTGAGCTGAAACATTTGTGTTTTGTCCTTTTGAGTGATTAATGTAAAAACAACATTAAAAAGTTTATAAATCACCCGTTTTTCTGAAGAAACATTGTCCATTAGTGAAGAGTTCATTTTAGAATATTGTTTTTCTACATTTTAAACACAGACTGTTATTTTTGATAATTGTATTATCAGTTGTATTAACCTTCTCCCCCTCTCAGTTTCTATTACTCAGTAGATCAGGGCACAGGTGAAGTCAGGAAACGACTCATACACTCAGATATAGCCTAACCACTTTGTTACGTCAAAATAATACTTAAAATGACATGAAAACATGATCTCTGTGGGAGATTTTAGTGAGTAATCAGCTTGGTAAAATTAAAGACTCCATGTCTGTGAATTTACCAAGCTTTGATGACCCTATGACTCAAAAAATGTAAAAGTAGCCTAGTTAAACGTTAACTATTAAAATGAATAGCTAAACATAAGTTCACAAATAAAATATATTGTTAATGCCTTGAGTTAGCTATTATTTTGGAATAAATGTAAAAACACTAACTTCATGAGATTCATACTTGGCTTTAATAAATGGAATATTGGTTACATGTTAATGCAAAATATTAAATTATTATTTTTTTTCTTTCTCTGATAGCATAAGCAATGTTGTGACTGCATGGGACATGAATTTTACATTTGACTTAAAAAAAAAAACCTTTGAGGACTTCCTCCTCATTTTAGAACACAACACCCCCGCACACTGCACTGTAAATCAGGGAATTGCATTCCTGTGCATTCATATCTTAGTGGCGCAAATCAGCTGTCAATCTTTATAGCTGGCCATTCTTGAGGTGTTTGAACTGCATGCTATATAATTCGAATTTGATCCTTCGTGTAGACTGCGCCTGGGATAAAATAAGGTTTGTGACTGTCCTTCGCGATGGGGTGGAGACTGCACTCGCCGGTTTATGCAACCCCATAAGTAATCCAACACCTCACGTGTCCGCACTGCACATTACGTAGCCGAGTCTTGACAGTGTTCCAAACAAATAAATCTTTATTTACGTTAAAGTAAACGTTAAAGTTTATTTAACGCTTGTGCAACAACTGTCACTGGCCATTTCTGGCACGTATTTCTGCCAACTCGTAAAATAAAAAGTTACCGAAAGTAAAGTTTAGATAAAATTGAAATATGTGACTTTTTTTGTTAAATGAAACCATATGGATGAGTCTACATGATGGCGTCTGGGTCTTTTCCGCTGAACGTTTATTGAAGGTGTAAACTGTGCACTTGAAGAAACACCATTGAAATGCAAACACAGAAAGAAAAGTAACGCGTAACGGTGGTCCCATTTGACCGCTGCCGACTCACCTGGATCTCGTGGATGCGGCTGAATCCATCCCGGTAGAAAAACTCAATGAGGTTCGCCATGGTGCTGGGTCCGGGCATCTCATGGAGGGTCTTCACTCTCGCCACCTTCTGCTCCTCAGCGACGGGGCGCACCATGTTCCCCTCCTTCAGATCCTCCTGACTGTGCGCCGCGATCTCCAGAGAGCCCTTCGCCACGGACTTGTGCAGCCCGTGGGTTTGGAGGAGAAACTGCTTGCATGAGTCCTGCAGCAGACTCTTGCGGGGCCGGTTCAAAGAATATTGTTTGAAGAGACATCTCAACGACTGTATAGCGTGCCACCAAGTTGAAATCAGAGGGTCCTTGTAGAAGTGGAGGGGTTGTTCGCAGACTGGATCGAATGCGCACTGATTCGTGTGGCAGCGGCTTTTTAAGGTCCACGGGAGAAGGTGTGTGATCAGCGAAAGGGATTGGACGCTGGAGTTTGGCCCTGGCCAGGAACAGATGTCCTCACGCATCCCCCCGAGGCTGTGGACTCGATGCAAAGCCTGGAAGTGAAGGATTTTCTTTTATGTTTGCAAAATAAAATGGGGATTACATAAAAATTCTATTAACAGTCACAATGTATAAAAAGTAATTATTTAAGTCTCTTGAAATGCATAACATGGATGTAAAATGGATTTAATGCCTAAATTATGGAGAAAAAAGTATATGGATATTTGTATCCAATGACGGTCTTTTAGCTTAATAATTATATCATGATGGCAAAAATGAAATAGGCCCTAATTTACATACGTTTTGTCTACGCCCCGCCTTCTTGTGATTTGATTGGCCTCTCATTCATTTTGACACTTGACAAGAACTGTTAAAATGGCCGACTTTTTAAAACTTTCACTCTTAAAAATAAACGGTGCTTCAAGGATGCTAACTTAGAAGAACCTTTTTATCTAAAATGGTTCCAAAAAGAATCTTTAACATCTGAAGAACCTTTCTTTTTCACAAAAGCCGTTCTTTTGCCGGCGAAAGAAGGTTCTTCAGATATATAAAATGGTAAGAAAAAAGATGGTTCTTTAAAAGAACCTTGACTGAATGTTTTTTGCTACCTGTGGAACCCAAATTTATCTTCTAAATGGAATCTCTGCGAAGAACCTTTTGAAGCAGCTTTATTTTTAAGAGTGTTTTTGTCATCCTAAACAACCAAACAAAGCGCGTGCGTAATGCATGGCAGCATCGAATATTATGACATAGGGATTCATATACAAGATATTATCAGTTAATACTGAGGACGGTTTGCGCTATAGGCTACTTCTAAATATTGGGGCGGACTTGTCCCCTCTGGTGTGTGGGCCCTGCCCCCTTAAAAATAGATTCGGATTTCGTATTCCTGCGTGTGTTTGGTTATTTGGACAAATGAGTGCAATATATTTTTTTGAGTTCATTTACTCCAAAGGTCAGGCTAGATGTTACTTTTAAAGTACTAATATATGCACTAATAGGGCAAATAAGGGTACAAAGATGTACCTTTTAGCCCTATTAGTGCATAGTACCTTTTAGCCCTATCTTAACTGGGGCCCCTTTTTCTGAGTGTCCCATCAGGCACTTTGAATCAAGTGCTGTATTTGGGGGCACATTGAAAAAAGAGGTGAAGGACCTCTATTGTATACGAATGCAAATCTCGTCGAGCATTGCCTCAGCTCTGGGTAAGCGACACAATTGGAAAACTTCACACAAAAACCTTGTTTTTGAAGTCCTGGAAAAAGGGGAGGAATCACTCCTCATTTGAACAACTTGTACTCTTGTATTTAGACCCTCTTTTCACTTAATAACAATCGAAGAAATCAAGCTCAGGAGGGTTCTCTGTCTGCCAGCATTCTCATGCCTAAGGAATTAAATACGAATCACTGATTCAATTTCAGCTTCAGAAAAAAAAAAAACTTTTGTGTTTCCATTGCCTGCCTCTATTTTTAAATCTTTCTTTAATTATCCTTCATTAAACTGTTGATCACTTTAACTACACATGCAAAGACACAGAAGAAAAGCACACTGATTTATCCTTTCTAGAGAAATTCACATGTTTTCTTGGCATCAAAACTGCTGTCTCCGAGCCAAGCAGATCTAGATATTTAAAAGGGGAAAAGCCCCAAACACTACCATCTCAGAAGACTCAGAGATGGGGAGAGATAGATTGCCTTTGTGTTCTTATACCAGGTGTTTGGCAATCGCAGTGCATTAGGCTTTCTCACCACATTTAACTATAATCATATTATATACTCACAATATCCTCTAATCCTTTTTAATCTCCATACATTGTTTTCATGTAGCTGATTTTATTTTTTGGGTGCACGTGCAAAGAGCAGAAAGGACTCGGGTAAAGCGGTTCAGTGGGCACAACAACAATCTGGCACAAGATGCAGAGAGACTAATCCACTAGTAACCCCCCAGGGAAGGAAAATGCAATGAAAGTAGAGCTGTAAAGCAAATGAACTAATAACAAGGTGGACTGAAGGGCAGAACCAAGACATGAGACCAACAGAAGAGACACAGGACAAACAGCAACAAACACAAGTCAAGAGAGCACATGGCAGCTTAAAAGGGGATACTCCATCCCAAACTTTCTAAATTTTTTTCATTAATCACGACTTACCCCCATGGTTTGGAACGACATGGGGTTAAGTGATTAATGACTAAATTTTCAATTTGCGGTTGAGTAACCCTTTAACTCAATCATCAGCTGTGTGCTCAAACGGAGAAGTCAAGAGAAGTGTATCTCAGCACGGATGTCCAGGAATCAGGATCTGCACTGACTTGAAATTCCAAGTACAAAATACTAAATTATGTTTTAAAATTATGTTCTCTCTACATTGACATAGCTGCTGCCAATTAAATGAAATAATGCTAAACCAAAGGTAAGATAATTTTAAATGGAATCTTCATGCTTTTTACTGTAATGCCATTTTGTTATAATATATCAAATATACAGTAGTCAAAAGTTGTAATAATTAAGATTTTAAATGTATTTGAGAAAGAAAATATCTTATGCTTATAAAATGCCCTTATTTTTTAAAATTACAAACACCACCACACACATGTACACACATTTATGGTTATATACAACAGTATATTAACAGTACACACATTTATAATATTAATAAATATTGAATATTCAATTGATAATATTAATAATGGATGATAATAATACAGCCATTATGTATTATGATAATAAGACAATTAGCCCTTATTAGAGCACCAAAATCAGCATTTTTGAATAATTTATTAAGATTCGTGTGATGCTAGCCTTGAAGACTGTAATGAGAGTAATGATGTTGAAAATTCTTACTACCCGTATTTTTGATTAAATAATACATGATGAACTGTTAAAATCCAGCTCCTGCCTTTCATTAGTTTGTACACTGAAGAATGTGAGTCTTGTTCTTGGTTAATTTCCATCCATAATGAGGTTACAAACTCAGGTATTAAGATGAAATAGGGATTCCCGGATTTCTCCTAGTGGCTAGCGGGCCATTGTGAGAAGAGGATTAGATTTGCAGGCACAAGAGAGTATCAACCAAGTTCATTGTGAAAACAAACACATTGCATTCAGTAGATCGCTACAGTGAGACAAACACAAAGACTTTATTTCCACCCTATATCTTTTATTTTTGGTTAAAGGATAATCCACCCCAAAATTCATTTTGCAAAAAAAAAAAAAGATCAACTTTGCCTTCAAAAAAATTATTGAAACTGTAAAAGGAGCCCCTTCACTATTTAGTAAAACTTATTCTTCAAAAGTTCAAGTTACGCAAGCGTGGTTAATTAATGCTTGCTAGTTCACATTAGGAAAAATGTTACATTACATGGAATTCTAATAAAATAAAAAGTATTGTGTAATTTAGTCATCACCTTTAGTTATTCCAAAAACCTGTATGATGTTGTCTCATTTGGAGCATAAAAGAAGATATTTTCAGTAGTTTCTGGTCGCCATTGACTTTAATAGTATTCTTTTACCAGTCCAGCAACTGCTTGGTTACCAACATTTTTCAAAGTATCTTCTTTTATGTTTCACAGAAGAAAAACTCATACAGGTTTGGAACAACTTGAACAGATTGTCCACATTTGGGTGAACTATAGTAGTACGATTACTGAAATACTTTGTTTTTTTAAGCAGTTAAACTTGCAGCTTCGCTATAAGAGATGCTGCTGCTGCCAAACTCTGACAGAGAGCAGCACAGACTCAGCGTCATTCACAGCCGCTGCTCTCTCCTCCATTACTCAATTACTACTTCTTTGGATTTGGTAATAAAATAGTTCCACACAAGAGCATTTTTATGAACAAAAACCTAAAAAAGCCTTTAATTGATTCTGGACTTGTTGAATTAAAAAATAAATAATGCACACCACTTCACTAACTGTATACATAATGTTACTTTTAATGCAGGTAAGAAACTAACAATAATAGTTTTACTAAGTTGAAATTAACCAAGATTAATAAAATAACATTTCATCGACAATAAGATACCCTAAAAAAAAAATGCACTAATAAAATCTTCTTAGATACCAAGTACATTTTATTTGCTAAAAGTTTACACGGAATTTTCAAAACAGGCTCTGTTTTTTGGCTTTTTGCATTCTGTACAAACTTCTTCCTTCAGTTTCCTATGACCGGTTTGTCTCACATCAATTCAAAGAAATTTCTTATAATTACAAACATCCTGTATGTCAGATACTATACATATTAGATTTTTTTTAATCTTTCGGAAATTACAGACCGTTTTTGATTCTTTCTCACAGTCTTTAAATTGGTCTGTCTGAGACAAGCAGCCATGATGTGTCTTTTATTATGATGACTGGGCGTCCTTGGCAGTGGCCTGGTCTCTCCAGATGCTTGTGAATCACTAATCAGCGTGCCCGTGAGTGTGTTCATTTTGCGTGTTGCGGAAGCGTTGGACGTCCTAATCATTTATACAGAGGATGGACATTCTTGCCAGCTAAAGACTTGCCACTGCGGGACGTCTGGTATTCCATGTAGACGGTATCATCTGCACCAGACATGGAGCTCATAGTTCCCGTTACGGCGAGAAAACTATAAGTGTGAAATAACAAAACACACACACATCTTTACTGACTCGCGGTGTTAAGCAGGTTAGACATAAAAATCCTCTTGATGCAAATACAGATTTAAGCCCCATCATAGAAACGGCTTGAATGTATGTAAATGCTAAAACCATAAGCAGAAGAACGCTGCTAGGCCATATGGATCAAGAACTTATAGTGGCTATGGCCTGTTCTCAGTTGACCTGAACATTTGATTTTTCTCACTTAGTCCAGTCTAAAGCTTCTGGCTTTTTTCTCCTTTGTAGGATTAAAAAAGGAGAAATATTGATAAATAAAGTTGTTTTTTTTAAAGATAATAGTACGAAATGCCGAATGAGGCTGTTTATAGAACAAAAACCTTGAAGACATTGAAGCATAAAATTGAGCAAATTAGCATTTAGAGTGCACCAATTCCATAAAAAACGCAGATGGGAGGGGGAAAATTCTCTGGTGGTGCCTCGTTTACTGACAAGGTGCACATTAAAGAACACAGAAGCAACATCTCTCATTTCATATAATGACCATCGCATCGCCCAAGCAATCAGCCATATCATCAGCGCAGCAGGAACAGCCATTGCTAAATATTGCCTTTTTAATGTTCCACAGAGAAAAAGTAAATGACAAATGTTGACGATTTTTTTTTGGGTGAGGATTCTTTTTAAATCCGAACTGAGAGCAGTGTTTGTCATTTCCTGTAGATTTAAAGATCACGAATCAAAAACAGCACCTCACACCCAGCAAACAACAAATGAGGCGGCTGGAGAGGGAACAAAAACGAGTGGAGATACCTGTGGCTTCCCTCCCACCTCTGCCTATCACCACTTCCTCTTCTGTCTGTCAAGATCTGATGCTGCCAGAGACTTTCTGCAAGAGCTGCTGCTGTTCCTCACGATGAGAGGCAAACATCAGTCTTCCTCCTCCATCCCAGCCAATTTGTGATCACCTAAAAAACATGAAAAGAATGAGATGTGACCGAATGGGACCTCATTATTATTACTATCCAGTTTGGCCACAGTTTCCATTCAGAGTAAATCAAATTCAGGTGTTTGCAGTGTCAAATATGATCTTGAAACACTTTGAAACTGTCGATCCTGGTCCACCAGGAAGCGCTGTCTCTTGGTGGAAATAAGCCATTTCCTGTGGTGTCTTGAGAGACGAGCCCGAGCGAGGTAAAAGTAAGCATTGTAATTTCTTCCCGCAACCAGTACCTGTGCAAAAAAGACATGACAAGGTCAATTTTGTCTGATAATCTGATAATTAAAAAAAAATGAACTTCCAAAAATATTCATTGCAATTCCTTCAAGGGCTTGCTAGAGTCAACGTCTGACTTCCAATAGCTGGTTACCTTTCTAATGGCTCGCAGCACTCTCTGGCCCAGTCTCTGAGCGTTCCTGTCGACGAGAACCGCCCATTGAGACGAGATCTGGATTAGACGTTTTGCCCTCTGGCAGGTCAAATGATCAGTATCTCCAACCGGACAGAAGAAGAAAACAAGAGAAGACGGAATAAGAATGGAAGAAGACCGACCATCTCCAATGCTTCCCGTTATCAACAAGCCAACCAGCAAAATAGCGGTTGTGTAAAAGTTTCAAAATGCCTAAATCTTTAAATGTTGAAACCAGAACAAAACGGAACCAATATGAGAAAACTAGGGCCAAAAACGTATTGATGAAGCCATGGCTGTGTTGCATTTCCACTTCTAACCACACTGTAAACTACAATTTGAAGCCATTCAGTTTAGTTTAGATTAACTTATAATAATATACTAGCTGTTAATTTCGTGGAGTTAAGCAATCCATCTTTTTTCTTTTAATTAATTGTCGTTTGACTCATTTGTTCTATGTAGTAATATAAATCACAATGTTTTCTGCTGGTGTTGAATTACCACGGTCGGAACTGCTGATTTCAGCTAAATATTTTTATGCAGCATAATGCAAAGCGATTTTCACTGGAAGATAAAAGAAAGTTAGTGCAAAAGTGAACGCTATTTTAAGAAAAGGCAAATCATAACTAGTGGGTTATTCTTTTTTGTATTTTTATTGGGTTTCAAAAGGCCTGGTTGAGTCACATCTGTACAGACTGGTGCTACTATTCCTGGATTACAGTATTGCTAACAGAAGACATGATGCACCCGTCTCTATTTTACATCCCAATCTATTTCTCACCTCCCTACCTGCAGCCGTTTGTCCGAGAAAGCTGCTCTTCCAGCTTATTGGAATAGACTGACTTTTGAGGACCCAATCATACAGCACCACGGCATTCCGTTTCCAGAAACACTTTCCAACATTTGCATTAAGGTAAAATGTAAAGTTATGCATGGAAGGTCAAAGCCAGCCTCCAGCCTTCCTGAAACAGGGTCTCAATTAGACAATCATCAATATTTAGACTGATTTTTTGAACCATTGTTTTGGATGTAAAATTTCATATTGTTCTAAAAACGAAAGGCCCATGTTAAAATGAGGAATGCATTGTGCCATATAAATAAAAACTAAAGTGTTGTAAGATCTCCAGCGCGGGCCTCATCCGCATAATGTATATTGACTGCTTCTATTACTTTACCATGATTTGGGGGACCACAAGGTTTAATCTGGAAAACATTCCAGAAACATATTGTTTTAGTCTGCTAGAATTTGAAAGATACATAAGGTTTATGATGGTTTCACGCAAGCAAGCAGTGTTTTGTTGTTGTTAACACGAGATGGTAAAAACTGGCCTTTATCATGTCTTAACACATTCAGACACCTGCACTGTTAATTAGTATTCTAAAGTACCTAACACTGCCGAAACTGTACTTGTTTTTTTGGAAATATATATTGGACGGCAAGTTCTTAATTTCATTACATGACGAGTATCGAAATCCGTGTACATTACCTCTGCTGAACTCCCCTATCACTTTACATTTACAGCAACACCTCAACTTCTGACTGTTTAACGTACGTGTTGAGATTCATTAAATGCTACTTAAAATGGAAAAGAATTATTCTTGACAAGGTGCCATTTGTGGTTTAAAGAGGCTAACGAATAACACCATCAAGACATTAACAAGTTTAACAAATTACAAACCAACCTAATCTACATTTTTCACAGGAAAGGGAGACATGTTACCTTGGGATGAAGATGGTATTGAAGAAAAAACACTGATTTTTGGGATTGTGTTTTTAAAGTTATGAATGATTCTGCATGCCTCTCCTTGAGATGTGGGGGGGGGTCCCATAAATCTACGGTTCTGATGAGAAAGAACAAAAGACGCGATGTTATAGTTTACCTATGTCCAAGGTATCCCAAAAATCCTATATAGCATCTCTGAGCAATAAGTTGAAGAAAACAGTCAGACAAGGGAGTTTAACACACTTACATAGTTTGCTACAATATAGAATATCCAGAACGTCGACGGCTATTTTTAGCAGCATCCCATTGTGTGTTATTTAATATAGAAAATGATCAAATTCCCCCCCCCCCCCCCCCCCCCCCCCCCCCTATAAATACAATAGACAGGAACCCACTGAAAGTTTGCCAACCTTGACCCTCACAAAACTCCAAGCCGCTCAAAGTCCTACAGTGGTCCGCAGTACAGTTGAGAATTCAGAGTATGCCTTATCAAAAAAATTTCCACCCTTGACAAGTGAAACCGCCTTTCATTATGGCAAAGTTAAAGGTGAGTAACAGCAAAGTCAAGCTGATTACAGGTTGCGCCAGGCCAGGTCTCATAGAATTTCACTCTAAGAACACCGGACACCACACCACCGGTTTTACACACGTTTTTGGGATCAGTTTGAGCTCCGCGGTGTGTTGCGCTCTTTTGTGTAGCGGCTGGCTACCAGCTTTTAGTAAGTGAGGACTTGGTTGATACTGCAACGTTTCTGAACACTTACCTGCTTTGAGGAGATTAAAAGAAAAAATTATAAGAAAAAAAATAATAAAATACGGTCCTGACACGCCTAAAAATGCCAGAAAAAAAATTTTCTGCATTAAAAGAAATGGGCATTATCAACTTGCGTAAACTTCAAGCTGGACATAGCTGATGCCTCTGAGTGATTTCAAATCAAGCTTTTTAAAGCTCATGTGTTCGTGAGTTTCAACACCTTTGGGATAAACAATGCACGTACCCAAGAGAGTTCCTCTCAACTAGACAGAATGCTGCTGGTGTGAACAGGCAGCTGTCATGCAATCCATGCAAATTGTGTAACAGTAAAGTAACTCGGCAACCCAGTTTCTATGTTGTTGAACGCATCTAACACGCAGTTCATACTCTGCATACATCAAGCTGGCTTTTTCTGATTGACATAAAACCTTTTGAACTTAAAAAAAAAGATCCCACTCTTCCCTAGCGGACACTGAAAAAGTGGGATAGGACTATTGACGCTGTTACCACAAAAGCACTGGGGTGTAGTGCATATGTTTTTGACTGGAGAAGCGCAGGACTTGTTGGCAGGCCGGATAGCATATTCGTGTTCAGCGCGAAGGACGTTGTCTGCAGAAAACAGAAGACGTGCCTTGTCGTTTCTCGTCTTTTCTCCCCTCCTGGAGCTGATCAGGAACTGACATGCGCGGATACTTGTTAGGCTTCATGGTGTAGAGGCGAATGTCCTCTTCTTCGTTCTTATGGCCACATATTCCCGATAAAACTCAGGCGACATGGGGACACCATACCTAGACTGCACAGAGTAGTGATAGGGAAAGGTACACTAAACTTAAAGCTCTATGCATTTTCTACAAAACCCTTTGGATTACTTTCACCCCTCCAGTAGCTTTGATTATCTCCCTGATTCGCTCCTCAAAAGTTTTAGTTCCAACAAACTCTCAGGGTTCATGAATCTATGCAGCGTCTATTTATTCAAACAGCTTAAAAAAGCATATGAAAAATTATTATAAACATGTCAACCGTCTCTACAGACTTTTTATAGACACTAAAAGAAATAAACTCATGCTATCAAAGGCTTAATCGCAGCCAGAATAAAAGTTTTGGTTTACATAACGTGAGTGTACATAATGCATGATTCATTTGTCAGAAACATAAGGTTATCGGTTATAAAACTATTTTTTCCTTAGAATAATCAGATCCCTTATTTACATCTAAAACGTATAGATTTATTTTCAGTTTTGAATAAAAATGTAACTGTGAAAAATAAATACAGAAATAGAACTTCCAGACCTTTTATGTTCTTAATTTCCACTTTTTTCATGACATGAAATCTTTTTTTTTTAAGTGTTCCATGTATTAAAAACCCTGTATTACTTAAATTTATAGTAATTAATTTATTTGACTTACGGACTGGACTGACTGCAACAGATTTTAAAGTAAAAAAAAAAAACAAAAAAAAACCAAAGTAAAAAAGTTTTTACCAAAGCTTTTTTCAAGCTTTGTGGCGTTTTTAAAAATATTTATAGAAGCCTTTGAGAAGATGCTGTTCATGCGTAAAGGGAACACCAGAGTCAGCACATGTGCTCTTTCTGCTCAGTGGCTGCAATGGTCCGCTTTTGTTTAGTAAGATCAAAAACTTAGAGCAATACTGAATAACTGTACTGTATTTTCTTTGTACGCCAGGCTCCAAAGCCTCCCCAACACAATGTTTCACAATTTCATGCTCCTTGTTTACCCCTGAGTAGGTTCAGACATCAACCTAAGTTCACATTATGATATATGCACATGAAAAGTCGTTTGTTGTCTTTTTTGTACTGGGGAGGAATGTTCGATTTCTTTCCTGTTACATAATTGTTTCAGTAAGACCCTCACCTCAGCACACTGGACTTTGGCCAATGTAACCACTGTTCTGTAGTTCCATCCAGTTCGCCTCATAGAGCTTCGGCCCAATCAGGAAGTTCAGATCGACAATTTATCATCCTCTCTCACTAGTGTGGCAGTGGGACCCAGTTTACAGTGAGCCTGGACTATCGTCAGAACACGACGGAACATCTTTGCTGCAATATGAACACAAACAGTCAGGAATCTGTATCATTTTCACTAATGTTTATTTGTGTTTAAATAATTTCTCGGTTCTCAATAAAAGTGAAATGCTAAGCTAAGAGACACAAATTCCACCCACTTAGAAGATATTCCTACTATAATTGTAATTTTGCTTCTTCACAATTTTCTGATTAAAAAACAGATAAAAAACTACGGAAAACAAACATCTGAACTTGATGTGAAAAAACAACCTCATTGGTTCTGCTTCTGTTACCATGTTTGATGTGCATTATAGATGCATGTTTGCTCAAATCTGAAATAAACCCTAAAACTAAATCTTTTCATCATATAAAAGTATGGGCTGGGTACAAAATATCGATCTCTCTCGATATTAATCGATTCTTAAATCCCAAGAATCAATCAGTATAGTATTTTTCAGTTAAAGGACGGAACGTTGAAGGGCACGTCCCATCCAATACATCACAATAAGCATTGTGCTTTGGTACTTTTAATATGAAACAAAGTCTCAGATTTCAAATTCTGTCCATTGTATTGCAGTATTCAAACAATAAATGGCGTTTTGTTGCTGTTTAATGCGGAGTGACAGATCGCTGTAGGCCTCAGTTCATATTTTGGAATAAATCCATTAAGTTTATATAAAAAAAAATGAATTGAAGTAGAAATATTATTAAGTAATTGTAACTTTATTAGTTCAAAAACTTCATTAAGTGTAATTTAACAAATCAGTCAATTTTAACATTCAATATTAATGTTGTACCAACTGACTCTCAAGTACATTTTACAGCATTAGTTGAGAGATTTGTTTTCCTTGAGAAAATTTGGCATGTACTGTACCTGATATATATTCAAAATAATTAAGATTGAATCAAACTGAATTGCAAGCTTGTGAGTGAGAATGAAATCGAATCGTGAAATTTGTGTCAAAACCCAGCCCTAATAGAAAGTGATTTCAGCCTCTTCAGAAAATACCCATGGATAAAACCAAGTATATATTATTCATCCCAATAAATATCCATTCATATAGATTAACTTTATAATGTCTTTATGAACTTTCTGAAGTTGAAAAGAAGTTGAAAATAAACTGCTGAAAAAAGTTCATTTTTAGGTGGAATATCCCTTCAAGACCACAGTAAGGAAACGTCCCATCTGTCTTGTAATTACACGGTGGGTGGAGCTAACTAGTGTGAAACAAGGAAAAAAGAATCCAAGTGGCCCAAAAAAAAATTTGACGACACGATTTCTCGCTTGATGTTTTATCAAGTTGCAATTATGGTGTGTGATGTTCACACACTAACCTACCTGGGATTGTGTGCACCTCATCTAGTATAATTAGCCCCCACTCCTGACTTTTCATCCACTCCATGACCCCTCTCAGCCTCCCATGAGCGTTTGTGTGGTGTGGCCCAGCATAGAATAAGTACTAATGGCCACCGAGCAGCCGATGGGCTTGTCTTTTGCATCTGAAGTGAAACGGCAGATCTGGGAGTCATCAATGGTGGACCACATCTTAAACTGAGCATTCCCCACTGTTCCACTGACACAGAGGAGTTCCCAACACCAGACAGCGCTTACGCACTGTGCAGGCAGCAGTGACGCCCACCAGGTGACTTTCCAGCACCTGTGGGACACATCAGTAGAATAACAAAAGACTTCAATGTAGATTCTTTTCAGTTTATCTCAATAATAACATTCAAAGAGCTTCTAAACCCAAGTTGATGGAAAATAGTATGAAATGATTCATTTTATATAATTTAATTTCCCAATATATTACTTACTATTTTTATAATGACATTTTCCAAAGCCTTGTCTGTTTAAAGGATGCACAACACCCTACAGTCCAAGACTAGGCATCGAATGCTTCTGGGAAGAAGCAAACTGATTAATTACCACAAGGCAGGACGATGACTCCAGATCGAGCTCTGCCGTTCCCAAACATCTTCCTCAGACTCTTTTCCTGATATGGTCTCAGCACAGCAGTGGGCTTCAGGTCCATGTTGATGTCTGGGTTCACCGTGTCGTTACGGAAATCATATTCAGCCAGGAGAGGATATTCCAGCTGAATGCAACGTTTCTGAAGCTCCTCTATCATTTTCTAACAAGTCCCAGCACAAAATATGAAGAAGAAAGAGTTGGATTACAGTGCATGAAATCTTCACTTAATAACAATTTAAACTAAACCAACCCTGTCAAAGGAACAGTTAAGGTAAATTAACCTGAAACTCACAATGAAGTAACATTCTCATTCACATACCTGACGGATCTCAAAAGACACTGTTGTGTCTCTTCCTCCTCCTCCTCCTCTTGGTCCATCTGCTCGTAGTAACTGAAGATGTCCTCTGGCACCTGATTTCCTGTGCGCTGCCCGTCTTCTGGCTGGGAGGTGGATGGACCACCATTGTCCTGCTGAGACTTTGAGATCTGGACAGGACGATGGTACCAGAAATTAGCCTTAGTTTAGCTCCACTGTAAGTGTCTTAATGTTTCCACCTAGACAACATGTTTTGTGCTCACACTTACTGCAGA
Source organism: Cyprinus carpio (assembly GCF_018340385.1). Classification (NCBI taxonomy): domain Eukaryota; kingdom Metazoa; phylum Chordata; class Actinopteri; order Cypriniformes; family Cyprinidae; genus Cyprinus; species Cyprinus carpio. Next base: position 739,476 of record NW_024879257.1, read on the forward strand.
TTGCTAGAGATGGTCCCCCCCCCCCCCCCCTGGTGTGATGAGCTCGGTCTCCTCACCCTCAGCAGACCGAAGACGACAGTCCCGAATCACAGGGTCCTGTAAGAGCCTCTGAATGACATCAGGGAACGCACTCTCCACAAAAGTACCTGTTCTCAAACACACACAAACACACAAATGCTCATACATAACTAATTATTTAACCTTTCTTTAGTAAGAAGTAAAGAAAGAGGAATCTATGTAGAACGAACTGACCTGTTGTGTTTCAGGACCAGTTTGACTTTACCGTAGCTCACTGTGCACAACTGCAAGAGAACAGAGAGTAAAAGAGTGGCTTTGATATACAAAAATTGTTAAAAAAAAAAATATATATATATATATATATATAAGGTGACTTGCAAATGAGAAACATGCAATTCAACAAAGAGTTGTAATACACACAGTGTGAGTGTGTATGTGCAAGTGCATTGGTTTAGGAGTATGGAGTGGTTCCCACAATCATGGTTCCCACAGACTTTCACTCCAGCACACACACACACCTTAATAAAACTGCACTATGCCGTCTGGCACAGAGGTCTTGCTGAGTTTCTGCAGGTACTCTATGATGTCAGAGGTCTGCAGGCCGACGCTCACGGCGGCGTATAGAGAATAAGCCGTCAGCTTGTACTCGTGCACATGGGTAGGTCTGCACACCGGCTCTGATATGGCCACCAGGAAGTCCTGAGCGTATTTATACACTGGAGAGAAAGCCTCTAGGAAGATGTGACCATCAGGAGCCTATAACAGTCAAACACATACATAATGGGATAGTCGTAGCTTCTGTTGTAACTGCCGAATAAATCAAGGATCTCTAGTCTTACCACCCACAGGGGCCGGGAAGTGTGGTCATTCTTGAGAAGCATCTGTAGTCTGTAGTCTTTGGCTCCGTACTCATCCAGTTTAGTGCTGGATTCATCCACCTGCTTTCCAGCAGCTGCTGGAACTGCCTCCTGAGACTCACCGCCCATCACCTCTTCATCATCCTCTTCCTGCTCATAATAACGTTTCTTGGACTTTTTATCTAAAGTAAAAAAAGAAAATAAAAAAAAAACACTTAAGCGATTTTAGAAGATCTGGCTATAGTTCCAAAGAAAGAATCTAAAGACCTTGCTGCTCAGGTGTTTTTCGCAATAGTTTCAGTTAACAGCATTTAGAAACAATATTTGGATCTACACTTTAACATAGTTTTACACTAAGTGTCTATAATGTAAATAATATACTTAAGAATAGTCTTAAGTGTGGCTGTGAATGTAATGTTTTTTGACAATTAATTTATTAAGTGAGGTTAACTGAACTTATTAATGATTTTTTGATCCACTCAAGTATTTCTATGTAATTTCATAATTACCAGTACTGTCATTGAAATATTATTAAAATGTACTGCTGAATGCACTGACAAGCATTTATAGTAAACTAAAATGCTATTTCTGGTTAAACTTTGTATGTCATAAATTTGAATTCAATTTTAATTACACATTTGCAATTATAGTACAATTTAGTACATTTAAAATAACTTTAAATGTAATATCAAAAACGTTGTAATCGAGTACTTCACATGTGTTTTAGTATGTTGTACTAAACACGTCAAAATAAGTGTACTTCTTCAAAGCATGACAAAAGATTATCAAAATATATTTATGCAAAGTGTACTTTTACAAACATTCTTGAAGGTGTACTTTCTTTAAGCACCCCTAAGCGCCATTTTATTTCATTACAACTAGATTATCTGCAAGTATGTTCTTTATTTGTGTATATATACACACAATACTCCTTTTAATATATTACAAGTGCAATATACTGTAAGTAATGATATTTCATTTTCACAAGCTGAGCACTCCTGATTTAGGAGTCTGTTTAGATTGTATACCACAGGGTTTATATGATATTACTTTTGAACAGAAATAAGCTCATGGTTATCTTTAATCCATCGTGCCTTTGTAATGGTTTCTGCTGCATTAGTTAAACATGCTAACTTAGACATGGAACATCAAACTTTGATTAAATCGTGTTTATTTCTAAAGCATGGCATCCATCTTACCTCGATCACTCTTATCTTTCTTCCCCATGGTGTCAGCCTTAAAAAAACACTCTCTTTTTATGAATTCAGTGGTGGTTTAACACATCTTAATATAAAAATACAGCATTGATTAGTACTTCTTTGTTGGAGCGGCCATGTCCAGCACGCTCTTCTTCAACGGATTAAACCGGTTGAGAACCGTAAACCCACTCAGAACTCTACCGCCACCTGCCGGCTGGACGATCACTGACTGCACACTAACAGCTGAAATATTCGACCTGGCGTAATTAAAACACTTTCTCCATTTGAACTGTAATTTAGAATTTATTTCACTTCAATACAGTCCCGAGATCAACATTATCTGGAACAGTATAATATTTAAAGACAGGATGTTACGTGTGAAAGAACAATCAAAATATATAATTTCGAATTCAAAATTATTAAAACTAAAGAACACTTCACAATTAATCACACAACTAACCAACAATTTAACAATTTTAACTTTTAAGATTTGTCATGAAAAGGCAACAGAGTAAAAACTGACACATGACTGGTTTCAGACGCTGTAATATCACTGTGAACAAAAACATACGATGACTATGTGCCTTACTCATAAAACATGAGCAGAACTTACTGATTTGTGTGTTGATTATTTGTATTACTGTTATGTAATGTGTAGAATTTAATGAGGTTGGATGAGACAATTAGGTTTAATTCACTGAACAGAAGCTCATCAAATTAGAGCAAATGATCCTTGAAACCCTTCATTCATATGTAAAGCACTCCAATGAACTGAATGTGACAATGCACATAAGAATAGCTTTACACGTGATTTGCACAGAAATTTGTTCATGAACTATGTGTTTGTCTCTCGTAAGGCTTTGTTGTATGTTTGTAGCTGGTCTATAAAGTAAAAGTTGATGTTGCTTATGTTCCCACGACGTTTCCAAAGTAAAATGACAACAGGCACCAGAGAAGACTGTTCTACGCTCCTGCATCCGAGACACATGCCGAGTATCTGTATGTGTAGAGTTTGTTATCTGCTCCTCCACTCAAAATCAGCTAGAGGCGAAAGCAGACAAAGAAAAAGAAATCGTGATAAATCCACAGAAATATCCTTCAAGTTTACTCATTGTTAAAGACTCCATGAAATGGTTCAACATACAGTTTTCTTTACCGTGTTGTTGATGGATTTTCTATTGAAACAGGAAGTAGGTACAGGACAAATCCTTAGAGACTAGTGGTTCTCAACCTTTTTTATCCTCTTTATCCAAGACAACATTTAAAAGCTTACAAGTACCTCTGGTTGTAATAAAAACAAATAAACTCAAAAATATGATGTCACTTCAATATTAGTGTTATTAAAATTAATTAAGATCATGTTAAAAATAAATCGTAAACAATTTTCTGGGAATTTGTTGAGGACCCTGGTTGAGAACCACTGCCTTGTACTATGGCTAATTTAAACATTTTCAAAATAACATATTCTGGGGATTTTACCATAAACGATTTTTAGGTGTGCAAACCAACAAATAATTTTATTGTGGCTATAGAAATTGGCAGCGTTATTAATATCTTAAGGAGACGAGACATTGGCATTCTAGAGCACATTTTATCGTAGTGTGATGTCTCTATAAAAATAAAATAAAAAAATACATCACACTGAAGAAAATGTGAATGGTTGTGTCAGTCTAAATAGAAGCATTACCAGCCTTTCATTCAAAAATAAATTTGTTTAAAATGTTAACTCATGTTAAAACATGTATCAGTATATTTAATCATGCTAGAAAATGCCATACTAGCAATGTGCTAAAACATGTTAACAGTGTAAAATCATGCTAGAAACATTATAGCAGCCTGCTAAATCATGCAATACAACATGAAACTTAGAACTTAAATCATGCTAGCAGTGTGTTGAATCAGTGTGTTATTAACATTTTTGGAAGTATTTCAAACTTCCAAGCCAACATCAAAGTTTGTCTACAATTAAAATGTCTGTCGCACAGAATATTCATTTTGATGTGAAACAACCCATTTGATTTCTTGGCGTATTTACCAGTGCTAGTAAAACAGACAAATATTTTAATGGTTTGTCATCCCCCATTCTCTGTCCAGTCAACGCACATTACTTTGTCTTCATGGGCAGCAAGATCATACAGTGGAGCTTTACAGCTGTAAAGAAGAAACCAGGACTGTTAGGGACAGACATGTGGGAACGGGATGGTGTTGGGTTGTAATGTATCTGTAAGTCGCACACCTCCTTGTGTCCCACAGTTTGACCACATTATCTAGAGATCCTGACACCAGCTGATGCTCGTGAGATGGAGACCACCTGACTGCCGTCACCCAACCGTTATGGGACGTTAGAGACAGGAGAACTAGATAGCCGTCTGGACAAAACGAAAGATATGAGCAATGACAATAGCTTAGTATGAAAGGGCATCATTATATGGGATCTCTGATAGTCACCTTTAGATCTCGGGTCCCACAGACGCACATGTCTGTCAGTGCTGCCCGAGGCCAGACGGCGACACAGTGGAGAGTATGAGATACAGCTGAAAACCTTACTCCCCGTCTGCAATGCAAAGAAACATCAGTCTGTAAACCCAACAGTCCCTAAAGGTAATGTGTGTATATTTTTCATTTCTAAAGTACATTCTCCTGACCCAACTTAATATGCAGAGACTTATAGTAAGCAGAAAACACTGTGATCAGCCCAACAGATCAACAGTGGCTAAACCAATGGTGTACAATTTAGGTTAACTATTTAAAGTTTGTCATTAATCACTTACCCCCATGTCGTTCCAAACCCGTAAAAGCTCCATTTGTCTTTAGGAACACAATTTAAGATATTTTGGATGAAAATCTGGAGGCTTGAGACTGTCCCATAGACTGCCAAGTAAATAACAGTGTCAAGGTTCATAAAAGGTATGAAAGTCGTCATCAGAATACTCCATCTGCCATCAGATGTGCAATCGGGGTTATATGAAGCGACGGGAACACTTTTTGTAAGCGAAGAAAACAAAAATAACAACTTTATTCAAAAATCCTTTGTCAACAGTCTCCTCTGTGTCTCTCCATATCACCATATGCTCTTCTGTGTCATCCACGCCACAAGGATGCACTGTTTCTACGTGTATTTAGCTTTGATTTGAAATAAAACAGCGCATCCTTGTGGCGTAGATGATATAGAAGAGCATACACATACACACTTCATATAACCCAGAATCCACGTCTGACGGCAGATGGAGTATTCTGACGACGACTTTCATACGTTTTATGGACCTTGACACTTATTTACTTGGCAGTCACAGGCCTCCAGGTTTTCATCCAAAATATCTTAAATTGTGTTCCGAAGACGAATTGAGCTTTTACAGGTTTGGAACGACATGGGGGTAAGTGAATAATGACAAACTATTCATTTTGGGGTGGAGTATCCCTTTAAGGAACTTTCCATTTGTCCGTCAAATTTCAGAAACAAGTCTGAAAACAGTCATTATTTTATGCTTGGTGACACTAGTGGTGCAAAAACTACACACTTCACTTGTCCATACCCCCACCTATCACAATTTTATTACAAAAATTATTTAAATAATTAGTTGTATTATTATTATTAATCAAATTATTATTTATAAATAAAAGTAAAAAAGACTACATTATAAGTAAAAAGTAAATAAGAATATTTATAAATAATTTAAAAAACACATGTAACCTTTAATATGTTATTTATAAACTATTTAGAAACAAAAACAAATAAATTATTGTTATTATTTAAAAAAAGTTAATAGATAACATTTTATTATGCTTTCCTGTCCACATCTGTGACACAATGCAGACACTAGAGACATGAAAAATGTTATAATATGTTCTTGAAAATAAATAAATAAATAAATAAATAACATAAAAAATTTATATAATAGATCTATTACTATATTTCTGTGATGAACTAGAGCTTAGATCGGGCCCAACAAATCAAGCCCGACCCTACCCGAGCCCGAGCACGTTGTGTCAGAGCCCGGTCCGGCCCGACACGTTCACTGTAATTATGAGCCCGAGCCCGATATAAACCCGACCATTTTTAATATGTGGGCCGTTAAAACCAGGGGCGGCGCCAGATGTTTTTTTTAATGCAGGTGCTGCTGTGCTAGATCATTTAGGCTACAGGGGGGAGCTGCGCAGTTATATATACATATATTATATAAATACTATTAATAAATGAGCAAAAATTGGCCACTCAATATTAAATATTCAATTATTTTAATTATCATAATTAAAGTTTTAATTTTATTAAATTGAACAAGCACAACATTCAGCACTCAATCAAATATTCTTAAAGATTAATGATTATTAATAATGTTACTTCAACATATTGTTATTTCAACATAATATGTGTGTGAGCAACAAGCAAGATGTGCATTTGTAAATTCGGTGAGTTTCAAATGGTGTAAGTGTGACCGCAGCGCGCCGGCGCCTCAATGTCATTATTATATTGTCTGCTATATTGCTTTTTATGTATTAAATCCAGGCAATTGGTTGATGAAAAATGTATTAAAATTAAGATACAATTTATACTAAACGCAATTCACTTTAAAGAAAATCTTTCTTCATAACAAAACTTGAAACTAAATGTGCTTATTTAATGGCTAAAACACGTAGGCTACTACAGACTCTTTTTGTACAAATTGCAGCACATTCATTTAATTCTGAATTTTGCACATGTAAGTTGAAAGGCATTTGTTTGTGCATAGTAAAACATATCTGTAACATTTATCAAGTTCATAATTTGTGCGTGCATTTATTAATTATTATCTTAATGAATAATACAACAAGGAAGAAGCATGTAAACTGCGTTGTTTGTTTATTCAGAAATAACTGAATGGATCGTAAATGGTTCTGAAATTCCGAATGAAGAAACGTAAAAAATAAAAAATAAAAAAAATAAACCGTGAACAATGATGAACACAGAAAATGATGGCCTGAGACCGTTTTTTTTTTTTTTTGCTGTCATAGGCGAGCAGCGTGCCGCATTTTATGCACGAGACAAAGCCAACACATATGTTGTCACTCCCCACGACTAGTTTAAAATGTTTCCTCCAAACTTGCTCAAAGTTAATTCTCCTGTTTTAATTTTTTTCTTTGCTTCTTCAAGCTCCATGTTGCACTTAAGCTACTGAATAGTAATGCACGCACAGCAGGTGTGATGCGTCACGCGTGCGAGACTGCGAATGCGAGTGGACGAGACGCTGTGCATGACACGTAACGTGTTTTATCAAGGGCCCGACCCGACCCGGCCCGAGGACGGTGGCGGGAAATATCTAAGCAGAGAATCTAAGCTCTATGATGAACTGGTGTCACTCACTATTGTATTCTTCTGTCCACCAGTCTCTGCATCCCATAGACGGATGGTGTGATCCCATGATGCACTGCACAGCTCCTCAGCGTCCATCCAGAGCACAGAGGACACTGCCTCATTATGACCAGAGAAAGTCATGAGGGGAGTCTAGAGCAGAATAACAAGAATTTATAAAACTGCAGAGTGTTAATTAATAACAAGAGTCCTTGTGTTAAGAACATGCATAGATACCAACCCGCGTGAGCCCCATCTGCTCTGTTTTCTGTTTTTTGCGTGGCCTGTTGGGTTCCTCGATCTCATCCTCTTCCTCTGTTGGCACTGAGGACAACAATAATACAAGTCAGCTTTTTTCTAAAGAATTACTTGACATCATTTCATTGCTTTCTTTGTTGAAGGTGGATGTTCATCTTGTCTTTCTGAATTAAACATCTCGTTGAATGTTCTGAAGAAAACATACCTGCTGACCATATCTTAAGCATTTTGTCCCATGAGCCACTGCAAAACTGAAAAGAAAACAAAACATGAGACATACATACAGTATGTCTAGCACACTAAATGTATGATGGTGTTTTGGTTAACATTAGAAAAGACAGACAGAAAGAGTAGCAAACACACAAACCTTTGTCCTGGTGGGGGTCGACAGCAACTGTGTCTACACTTCCTGCGTGTCCACGGCAACAGTGTCGGGCCTTCACTTTGTTCCGTTCGGAATTCCACTCCCACAACATGATTGTTTGATCCAGAGATGCGGTCAGGAGCAGAGAGCTCAGACCATCTAGAAGCCACAGAACCATCAAACAGAAAAAGAACTGACAAATTCAGAAACCTCATGCATCATTAGCTCTCAGATTAACACTCATCAGATTCATACACATTTCATTAGGCATCTCATACTGAAAAGATTCTAACCTCTCTTCACCCAGGCTACATCCTTCACAACATCAGTGTGTCCAGCCACAGTCATCACTGCCTTCCCTTCCATAGACCAAATCCGTGCAGTCTTATCAAAAGAGCCTGTGAGGATCCTGGGATTCGGGCAGAGGAAAGCATTTTATATATCAGCCATAAAACAGTCCAAGCAAATTAATGTTGACTTTTGCATTGAATCGCACCATTCAGAATCTGCCTCCACGGAGCTGATCCAGTCATCATGCATGATACACTCCTCTGGCTGCGGGGCTGTGAACTTCTCTACATACTCTATTTCCACCACTTCTTCCTGTAAACACACACACACAAAACACATCAGCATTTAACCAAACTGCAAATATATTTTTGCATGTTGAACAGATTAAGCAGTATAACCATTAAACACAGCTTGAAAAGAGTTAAACAATTACACCACTTCATATGGATTACTTTTACAGAGTCTTTTTTTTCCCCATTTGAATCTATGGATTATTTATTTTTTTTTTTTTTTTTTTTAGCTGTAATACATTTTCAAATGTAATTTATTCCTGTTATGGCAGCGATTACTTAAGTCTTCAGTGTCACGTTATCAGACAGAAATCATTCTATTATGCTTATTTGATTTTCAATAAATATTTATTTTATTATTAACAACACTGAAAACAGAAGTCCTGCTTATTATTTTATTATTTTAGGATTTTTGATGAAGAGACAGTTGAAAGAAACATTTGTTTGGAAATATAAATATTTAGTAAAAATGTTGAGACAATATTAAATCTAAATTTTAATTTGAGTTCCAAAGATAAACAGAAGTCATACAGATTTGAACAACAAGGGGGTGAGTAAATGATGACATCATTTTAATTTTCTGGTTTAACTAATTCTTTAAATTCAGTCTTAAATAGTCTGACTGAAACAATATGTTACTGTCAAGCAATTTGATTGGAGCGTGTAATTGTTGTGTGCATAATATGCATAACAGAGTCTGTAGGCAGTCCATAGATGTGTGCTGGCGAGACTACATTAAAAGCATTGCCTTACCGTTGAGATGTTCTCTGTCTCCATGTGATTGGCCAGTGAGGTGCGGAGAAACTGACCTCGAACCAGGAAATCAAACTCAACATGTTTGTGTCCATCTGTAAAAAGAGACATGAGTGATGTGAATTTAATTAAATGACAAACAGAAGGAAAATATAATAAAGCACTGCTGCGCCAAAAGTCAGAATCTGGGGCTGTATTACAGAAACATCCTAACTTCAATAAAACCCCAACCCATCCTATACGTTTAGTGACAATGGTCACTTCATTGAGGAAATGAGAAAGTCAAGAATTAAGACGTTTCTGTATCCTTAAATCAATTGCGAGAATCTTATTATTAGATTCTAAGTTGCACAATGTTTTGAAAATGATTTTTTAGTAAGTGTTATGGTAGGCAAGTATATGCTGCAACATAACAAGGTGAAAACAAGTGATCCAAAAGAATGAATGGTTAACAAACTGACCATTCTTAGCTTCCAGCAGTTTGTTGATGACACCACTGAGGTCCACCACCTCCGAGGCAGCAGGGATGGAGAATGGAACATCATCTATCAGATACCTACAGAGAAGAGCATGAGGAGAACATCTTACATCTCCTACAAACACAGTCTACATCTGCTTATCTTAAGTAACTGGTAAATACCCACATCATTTTGAGCACAGCTTATAAAGAAACGATTTGCAATATATAAACACTATGAATACTACTAAGCAAAATCAGCTGGATATCTCATATTTAGCTAAGCTAAACGTTTCATCTGTTTGTATTATGCACACCAATTATACTCACTTTGTATTTTCGGTGAAGAACCGGGCCTGTACCTGCGACATTTTATATTGTTAGACTGTAACTATTAAGAAAACACATCTGATTACTGGCGAACTGCACTCTGTATGGAGCCACTTCGCCACCATGTGTTTCCCAATGCGTGTGGATGAAGACATGACAGTCGATCACAGAGCAATCGATGGCCGACAAATGCGCTTGCAACTGTTTATGTCTGAGTTGAGTTTTGCGGCTCTCCCCTGCTTCTCAGACGTTTTCCCGAAAGAAAAAAAAACACAAATAGTCAGAATTGCCTAGAGTTAGAAAAGAGATCACAATGTCTGCGTGAGACAGTCTCACATAGTACTCAGATTTACCAAAATCCACATTTTACCTCAAAATAAAGAAAACAAAGCAAGAAGCTACATTTTACAAAGAAAATAAAACATATTATAAGGGTCATTAAGATATTTTCAATGAAACATTAAGTAGATACAATCCTGTCCCAAAGCAGTTTTTTTTTAAGTTTTATTACATTCTCAGTATTCATATAATATATGTAATTAATAAAATATGTAGCCTAATAAAGTGTTATATATTTTGAAAATAAAGTCACAATTCATGTCACACATCCGCACTGGTTTCCATATTTTATGGGGACATTCCATAGACATAATGGTTTTTATACTGAACAAACTATTTAATATCCCCTAACCCTAAACCTACCCAACACAGAAAACTTTCAGCATTTTCAAAAAATTTCATTCTGTATGATTTATAATCTTATTGCCTCATAGGGACCAAAAAAAAAAAAAAGGATTTCTATCCTTGTGGGGATGTTTGGACCCCATAATGAAGGGAATACCAGGTACACACATTTACTGCATAGTATAAATTAATTATAAATGTAATTACAAATATTTTTGAAAATGGGCCAAGCCAAAAATAGCTAAATATTTTGCTTAACAATATTTTGTCCGTTTACAATTTTAACCACTAATTACTAGTCACTTCTCGGTTGTCTTTGCAGTGAAAAAAAGTCTGATCATTCTTCTTTAGATAACAATTTTTCAGTCGTGGGAAGCAAGCCATTTTGCAATATACCCTTATACTCCAAACATTAACTGACTTCTCACAATAAAGCAGCTCTCCAGTACCAGCAGGTGAAAAGGCTCCCCCCATCATGACACATCTTCCTCCATGCTTCACTGTGGTAGAGATGCATTCATGCAGCTCATGTTTTATCGTCTTTTTTTTTCCAGACAACAATGACTATTTAAGAGTGCATTTTACGGAAGAGGATTAGTACGGAAGAGCATTTGCTTAATTCTTGCTAACTTTTTAACTTTTTTTTTTTTTTGCCCAGGATTGTATATATTTATATATGGTCCTAAAATACACACAAAATTAGAACAATATAATTTTGTTTGATTTTGGGATGAAATGTGACCCGGTCATGCTCTGCCAGGTTTTGTGATTGCCCTCATGTTCTAATACATGTTAACAAATTTTTCATATTTAATTCTGTTATAATTTTCTCTAAGGAAGAAAATAACATCAAACCAATATATATATATATATGTGTGGTATATATGTGAGAATATGTGTATATATCTTGAGCTATAAGAGAGCAACCTCTGAACAATAACATTTCCTTTTTAGAAGTAGCTGGTATTTTGAATATTAGACTAGACAGAATTTTTTTTAAACTTCTGTCACTAGAAATTCTGAATGCATAGTTCAATAAATTGTGCAAGTACAGAGGAACTTTGATCTATTTTCCTGTTTTCTCTTTAAATATGTGATGTTTCGTCAGCCAGTAGCAGTTAAAGAGCAGATGTGTTATCAAATATTTTTTTATATAGCCATGTCCTTCTAATTCCTGTTGTTGTGTTCGTGTATACATCAGAGTTCCCAACGAACAGTAATATTTCATGTTTTCGCACAACAACATCACATCTCTTCATCCATATATCCTTGACGAACATGTCCCAAGCAGTCTGATCAACACCCATCAAGCTGACAGCCGACATAGTAACTTGTATTGTTTAGGTCACATCGTCCCAGCAGGCCGAGGGGTCAAGGTTGTGTCTGCTGTGGGTCCGCAGCTGCGAGAGGCCTCTCTACTTTCCCAAGACCCTCCGCTATTGCCGACCTGCCTGGGGACGCCATGCAACTCTCCTGAGTCCGCTCCCTTGGCAGTGAGCACCCGTGGGAGGCAGGGCGAGAGATAACGTACCGCTTGAAGATCCCCACATTACCTCACCAGATAAGGCAGAGGGAGGGGATGGAGCCGAGCGGCGTGGACATTGGGCCTTTTGGTGGAGGAGAGGGCCGAACCCCTTCAAGCATTTAGAAGGAAACGCTCAAATGCTGTCATTTACACTCTGGTTCGGTGGTCTCGCTGGTGGTTCTCATGGCAGAGCGAGCGCTGGAAGAGGATACGGCACATAAGAGGAGGGAGATGGGAGGAACGAGTGTGCGGATGCAGAGATGGACACAACCATGCGTGAAACCGGCAACACAACGAGAGCCAAAGAAGTGGGTAAGTGAAGGAAGAAGTGCCGGCAACACAACGAGAGCCAAAGAAGTGGGTTATTGTGGTAATAAGTGGTTTTAGAAAAAAATCATTGTACAGCTATTAAATATTTACAGTTTGTAACTTTTCACTTTTGAGTATTTTTGCTGTTAATATAATTTGTAATAAAAACATTTGTATTACAATAAAAAAGGCAGAATAGAAGCTTTTTCATTAGTGGTCTCTTTTGAACCTCATTTAAAAGATTTCCAAACCACTTTATATTAAGTATATTTAAAGACAATTTATGTACATTAAAATGTATAATTTTATACACTAAAAAACAGTGTGGAAACTATTTTTCATTTAGAAATTGCTAGTAAATTTTAATTACAAATTACAAATAGAAACAGAAAACAGAAAACACATTGAATTAAACATGAAATTTTTAAGTAGAAAAACTGAAATAGCATTTTCTTGTAAAACACACTCCATTAATCTTTATACTTATATTTTAAAAATGCATGCACATAATTACGGCTGTAATTAAAGTAAATATATCTGTAATTACACTGTTGACTTAACCCATAACACTAAAGCTGTTCCTAACCTACCCATATTCCACCACAGTAGCAGCAAAAGTGTTTTGCAATCCCACATGAACACAATACATTGTCCCTAAAAATTTTTCTTTTTTTGGATAGCACTTACATTTTCTAGTAAATTAGCATGAAAATTGTTTTGAACCTAACCTTAACTCATGTAGTTACCAGTACTTTCTTGGGTAATTAATTACACTGTAATACTGTAAGTACATGTACTGTAAAATAAAGTGTAACCCTTTTTTTATAATTAGCAGTTTTGCCTAATATAAAGTGGGACCCACCTCTAAAGGCTCACAAAACATAGTAAGAAGTTTTCCCTTCATTCCTTTTTTATTGTGTTAGGTAAGGTCTGGACCGATAACTCCATCCAGGGCATGTAAGACCCAAAACTCTCCTGAGAATGCAGCGAGAGAGAGAAGTCGTGTTCGGAACCTTAGACAAGCCTTCCACAGCCTGCAGGCTGCTTTACCCTCCGTCCCTCCAGACACAAAACTCTCCAAACTGGACGTCCTGGTCCTGGCCACTAACTACATCGCCCACCTGACCGAAACCCTGGACCAGGACGGGATGTTGGGGGACCAAACCATCCTGCAGAGAGCAGAGTACCTGCATCCTGTGAAGGTGAAAGTTGATTAATATTAGGCCAATAAATAATAGAGAACACTGTCAGAGATAAAATGTTAAATATATAGTGCTATATCTATTTAAAGTTTTACAAAATTGCAAAATTATTCTAGGTTTTGTTAAAGGGATAGTTCACCCCAAAATGAAAATTCTGTCATTCATTTCTTACCCTCATATCGTTCCAAACCCGTAAGACCTCCACCAGTACAAGTGTCTGAATGCAAATAGCGAATGTTGTTCTGTGTCAGCCGCACCACACAGATACTTTTTTTCATTTAAATCAAAGCACAAACAATGTAGAAAACGTATCTGCATGGTGCAGCTGACACAGAACAGCATACGCCCAAAATGGCCAAAATATCTCCAAAATTGTGATAATAAAATTTAATAAAGTCTTTAGTTTTCTTTTGTGCACAAAAAGTATTCTTGTAGCTTTGTAAAATTACAGTTGAACCTCTGATGTCACATGGATTATTTCACCGATCTCCTTGCTACGTTTCTGGACCTTGATCGTGCAAGGACCCTTGTGGTCTATGGGAGGGTCAGAAAGCTGTCAGATTCAATCAAAAATATCTTAATTTGTGTTCTGAAGATGAACGGAGGTCTTGCGGGTTTGGTACGACATGAGTGTAAGTAATTAATAACAGAATTTTCATTTTTGGGTGAACTATCCCTTTAAGGATTCAAAATCTTTAGTATTTACATGGTGAAAGATCAAAGTGATAGGCTTGTGTCTTCTTTAACAGAAATGGCCCATGCGTTCTCTTCTGTACTGTGGGAACATAGGAGAGAGACTGACAGGAGCTCAGATCAATCAGGAGGCATTGTGCCCAGCTGAAAGCAGACTAAAGGACTGAGAAGATATTGAGACACTCACCAGTTGTTAGAAAACACTGCATCATAGGGGGGTACTTTTTCTGTAAATACGTTCAATTTTTTTTAGTTGTCTTGACCACACAAATACTAGATATTTCTTCATAATTTTCCTTTTGATTAAACACTAGTATATAGTTGTGTTTCTATATTATTCCACATTTATACTGTAGTCGGTTGTGAGAGAAAATATTGTCTTTGGTAACGGACATGCCAATGTGCAGATGTGATTTTAAACAACAGTTCAGGAAATAAGAAGTTAATATTGTGCGTTTTTGTTTTTCCAATTTTTCCAATGAAAATATTACCTATATAGTCACAGCAGAATTGTTGTGCGCCTCCGAGCAACACAGCGGTGTTTAGTTTCTGAGTGAATCCATTTTAAACGAATCGTGTGAATCAATTATTCAAAAAGTGAGCCGTTTACTTCATTCATGAATGAATCAGCCGTTTGAACGAATCGACTCATAAAGAGATTTACCACCACCTGCTTCATTTATTTAAAAATAAAAAATAAAATAAAATAAAAAAACATAAATAAATAAAGAAAAAAAATTCTGTCATCATTTAGGCTACTCACTCTCATGTTGTTTCAAACCCTGAATGACTTTCTTTTGCACAACAAAAAATACAAAATAAGGTATTTTGAAAACTGTTGGTAACTAAGCTGTTTTGGTTACCAGTAACTTTCATTGCATGAAACAAAAAATATTTCTCAAATGATCTTCTTTTATGTTGCATACTTTATGTAAGAACGTTGTAGCCTAATCATTTTACACAATAATAGCTTTACATTATTTTGGGGGGGTATTTTCACAGAGAAATTTATTTTGTGATTAATTAGATTAATTAAATGCAGCACCCTGTAATTAATTAGATTAAAGATTTTAATCGACTGACAGCCCTAATATATATATATGTGTGTGTGTGTGTATATATATATATATATATACTGTATATATATACATACACACACACACACACACACACACACACATTAAGTGGTCTATTCATTTGCATTCCTTAATGAAGTAAAATAATTGTTTTCACAATTTGTTTGCTATTATTATTAAAAAGGTTTAATAAAAATAATATTAGAAATTATAATAAGCACAAAAAATACATTTCAAGAGAATATGCATGTAAAACCCTTGTAAAACTCATCTAAAAAAAAAAAACAAATATTTTGAAATTTAATATTATTTAAAATTTTAGGTAATACTTCAAATAAATAATTCTGGTCATGGTATATTTTGGATTTTGTCTAGAACTATAGTTAAGTAGAACTAACTTTTAATCTAGAATATTCCTTCAAATCTTTTAGAGCATAACTAAATTAACAGGTCACTTTATCTCTGCTGACTGTCTGTATCTGGAGTGTTTGGGTTTAATATGCATGTTTTGCACTAGATAGTAATAAAATGAATGTCTTGATTAGTGGGAAGGGAGGATTGTTATAGGGAACACTTGGCAACCACACATGAGTGGAGAACCCCCTCTCAATCATGGGTAGCTTAGCAGAGCCGCACTAAAAACACAGCTTTTCTTATTTATTTCACTGCACAAATCCCAAATCATTCAAAATTATTAGAGGCAATAAAAACTAATACAAGATTCATTTCCCTTGAAACACAAAACTTTTCCTTTACGAATGAGGATGTACTGCCATGTATTTGGTGCCATATTAGCATTCAATATGCATGTCTGTAACTTATTTTTTTTCTGCTGAGCATGAAAATGAGTGACATGGTCTTAATTCTTGCAATGCACATGATTCGCACACTTGGCTGAAATTATGTTTCACGTTACTTTAAAAACATTTGGGTCTAATGCTAGGAATTCATTTAGGACCATCTTTAATACCTGTTGAACACATGCATGAATATTAGTTGATCCCAAAACGAGACAAAACATTGTGGTTTAGTACAAGAAATAAAATGATTATTTTATCAAAATCATGTTTTGAGAGACTTTGATTGCGGTAGAAGAATATATTCCAGAGGGACTTTACCACTTTCATCAGTCATGTTGAATGATGTTGTTTATTGCAATAAACACAATTACATGTAGAGTCCATTGCTAAAGGTCAAAGGTCATCCATCTATGGCAATCATTTAACAAAGCCAAAGCCTGACCTAACAATCAAGATAGATATAATGAGCGTGGAATTTATAAGGAACTTATTTCTCAGCACTCGAGATCTAAATTTTGTATTTTACTTGTCTTATATTTTGCTTGCATCAGGTATTTTACAAAATAGCCTAAATGCCTTTTCTAGAAAAGACAGCGGTTCAAACATGTCAACCACCAAAAACATGTTTGTGTAGTGAGCAACACGACCATCCTGCGTTATTCATATCCAGAGCTTTGCAAAAAATGGGCTCCCATCCATAAGAAATAGTCAAGGCTAACTCCATAAATCTGTCTATGTTCCTGATAAAACCTTTTTCTCATGTTAATAGCCAAAATGGACCAGAGAGAACTGCGTTACTAAGGCAAGGGTTACGGAGCCAGAGAACGAGGGCAGATGTTTGCTGCGTTAGAATCTCTACCACCGCAACTCAGTCTCACCATTTAAGGAGTGCTCTCACCAAGTAACGGTGAGCTGAAGATGAATGGATCTGGTTTTAATGATTATGCTGAATACTGTTATTAATTGAGGAAGTTCTGGGATCTATGAGATAAATATGTCGTTAATTACAAAATAAAGGCTCCAAGTGTCAGCCTGACACAATAGTAGCACCTATGTAAGTTGCATAAAATCAAATCATCTATGTACTTAGTCTCCCATTTATAATGATTTATAATGAAACATCAAGAACTTCTAAAGAAAACTATCTAAACTTCATCTAAAGAACTATATAAATCAGTATTCTCAATCAGGGTCCGCTGTCCATTTTTATAACAAATGTACAATTTCTAAGCCAAAATACATTAGTTTGTAATTCTTGTTATGCAAGGTTCTAAAACATTTTGTAGGTTTATGAGTAAAAAAAAAAAAAAAAAAGTTAAATATTGTTGTGGGCAATAAGGGGCATTGGAGTAAAAAAAGATTGAGAATCACTGATCTTTGCTTTCTTTGCTGAACCAATATATAATTAAAGAGTGTAGATCTCTGAGACCACCAGAAGCAAAATTCTCCAGTTTAAATTTTCCAATATAATTTCAGCTATTGCTTTCGCTGGTGAAAAACAAACCGAATGTGGTGTAACATTTTTGCATTTCATGCTTGAGTGCAAACTGATAATAAAGTTTTATTCCTTCTTTTCTACAAATATTAAAAACGAGCTGCTTTCTCCTTAAGAACTGTGATTTTCTTTATTTTGTCTTGGATGAGGGGTTGTGTGATGTTTATGTTATTTCCTCTCATGTTAGAGAGATAATCAAAATAGCTGCTCTATCTCCTGCTCATTAGACCTAGTACATGCTGATGGCTGGCTAAATTTATGCTGTATTTCGGCCAAGTTTCTTGACTTGGCCTGATCCTACTGGAACAAGGATAGAGGAGGAACCAGAGAGGAATGTAAAACACAGACACACACACAAAGAAAGTACTCCATCTTAAGATTTGGCTAAATTTCCTCACGGTCCAGAGTTGTATCTCTGCTACATTTGTAAGCAGCATCTTATTTCCTCTTTGGGATTGCGATAATCTGGAAAAAAAGTGCTTTGGATTTGAATCTAAAAGCTTTTAATTAAATAAAAGGTCAAGTGCTGCAGATTTGGGCAAGCAGCACTGTGACTGAAGTTCAATGACCAATATTTTACTAAACTACAAATCAATGTTACACTTTGTATAATGCATTAACCATGTAAGAACACAAAATAAGAAATTCAATGAGCCAACATACTAGAAACATACAGTATTTAATAATCCTGAGACACAAATGACCCAGTTTTACATCACAAAACATACTCCTCACAGATATTTCTTTTATAATGTGATCCCATCCTCACTTTAAACTAAAAACATTCACTTATAAATGACTAACTGAACTGTATGATCCAGTACAACTCAACACACAGGAGGAGCATCAAATTATATAAATCATATGGACTTTTCTCTTGCAATTAAGCAATATGGAGAGAAAATGTCCTATAATTAAAATAATTTTTTTAAAGGAATAACAGCAGTCCACTTGAACTGTTCATTGTGAGCTGGGCCGGACACACAAAAAGGGGATGTGACCATCAAACGATGTCCAAAAACTATAAAAATGTAATTTTATATACAGCAAAGTTCATGGAAAAGAGTCCATTTCATCTAGTCGTCCTCTTTAACCTTTTTCTTCTTTTTCTTCTTCTTTTCTGTTGTCTGTAAAAGAAAAAAGATGTGTTTTAGGTTTTATAAAATAAAAAACGATATGATCACGTTTGGCATCAGGGTCCTCACCTCTTCTGCCGGACTGACCGCCGCTTCTTCCTCTGGCTCCTCCTCAGCCGCTCGTTTCTTTTCCTTCTTTTTCTTTTTTGTCGTCTATAAAGCATAAATAGTAACATGTAGAAACTTCAAGATGTACTTATCACACATCAAGTGCGTGCTTCAATGTAAAATCTGGTCCCTAGGCATGCTCAGCTTAAAGAATGATTCCACATCAGCATATTGTTAAATGCACCATCAACCAGAGATGAACTGATCTTTCCAGCCCTCTCACCTCCTCTACTGGGATGACGGCTGTCTCCTCCTCTTCTGGCTTGGATTCCTCCTCCGCTTTCTTCTTCTCCTTTTTCTTCTTCTTCTTTGGTGTCTCTGTTTCTGCTTCCTGTAATTAATATTTATTTCATGTTTATCTGCATTTAACATGCGGCTGCAACACCATTTATGTCAGTGTTTTGCTGTATGGATGGTTACCTTCTGTGGGGGCTTCCCTCTTTACTTTCTTCGCTTTAGCCTCCACCGGCTTCTCTTCCTCCTCACCCTCCTCTACCTCTTCGATCTTCCTCTTCTTTGAGACGGTGGGGAGTGTGGAGTCACCAGATGGGTCGTATACCTTCACATCACTGGCAGGAAGTAAAAGACAATGTAAATCTAAGGCTGACACAATTCAAGTTTGGCTAGTGATGTTACTGAAATAATTGCAATGAGGTCTTCCTGTATCAGTTCCAGATCTTACAGGCAGAAAGTCAACAAATAGCATCATGTATCAAAATAAAATATCAAAAGTGTTGTTGTGAAGTATGATCTAAACAATGTGGATGAAGAAACACTCACCTCTTGTGTTGATATTTATCAGCCTTTGCCAGAGCTTTGCCTGAACCACTAATACGTCTGATCTAAGACAGAAAATAGACACAAAACTAATTATCAAGACTGTATCATTCTGACTGCAAATACAGACACTCACAGTGTTGCTTTGCTTTAGTATCCTTTCCTAAGAAAGCAGTGCTGAATACAACAACTGCATATAAACAGCAAACAAAACAAGCTCAGAAGAGATAGTGACTTAATGACCCACACTGTATTTTCAGGACTGTGACATGAAGTCGTCATCATCACTGCTTGTGACATGATCAAAAATAAATTGCATACTATATCAACTTACCCCTTTCTCCTCCAGGTAGCGCAATCGTACTTCCAGCTTGGCTCTGTTTTCCACGCCCATCTCTGCATTGGTATCTTCTCCCAGGGCATCGTAACGGATGGCAAGGGCTGTTTTAGCAGCCAGCATTCTGGAGATTTTACCCTTGTTCTTGGCTGTGGTTTGCCCCACCAGAGAGGCATGATAGATGAGACCGTATTTGGGTGTATCCCGACGGGTTTTCAGAGCACGGAACAGAGCTTTCTCTGCCCCGAGAATCTGAACGGTGGACGCAGGGTGCTTGGCCAAGTTCAGCAGAGATCCTGATGAGACAAACAAGACAAGTTTATAACAAGAAACATTAGACAATGATAGAGGTTTAATCAAGCAGATTAATATTTCCAATCAACCTGCATGTGAAATGAGACGGGCTCCCACTAATTCTCCCACCATGACTGTCAGGTTGGGTGCAATCGCCATCATACGATTCTTCAGATAATCATACAGCTGTGAGCGATACTCTGTTATTTCAATTACCTAGACATGAAGGGGGAAAAAAAAAAATACATAAATACACTAGAGGTGATATGTTTCCTTAAATGATATGAACTGCTTTCCAATTAAAAATGGAACTGATCATGTACACCAAAAGCTGAAATATATGAACTAAACTTAATTTTTACATTCAACACACCTGGTCACACAGGTGCATGATGTTGGCAATGTCCTCCTCGGACACCTCTGTTCCCATGGAGATTTCTGCAGCTAGTTTAACCTCTGCCTCAATCTCTTCTGGCAGAATATCAGACAAATCCATTGATGCCACATTTGTGCGATCGCCTAGACATTTGAAACAAGAAAAATACAGTTCAACATTTCATTTGAAATCTTCCATTTAAATATTTACATTTATTGAATACTATCCAAATATTCCTACCAAAATTAAAAGTATTAAAAACAAACCCCACAACGTAATTTATTATTTAATCTTATTAGTTTAAGGGAATGGTTCAGCCAAAAATAAATATTTGCTGAAAACATACTCTGGGTTAATTTTATTAGTAATTTACCAAAAAAAGTAATTTAATTTTCATCACAAGACTTTTAGACTAGAGTCATGTGGATTATTGTGATGTTTTTATCAGCTGTTTGGACTCTCATTCTGACGGCACCCATTCACTGCAGAGAATCCATTAGTGAGCAAGTGATGTACTGCTAAATTTCGCCAAATCTGTTTTAAATGAATAAACTCATCTCCACCTCGGATGATCTGAAGGTGAAGAAACTTTGATTTTTGGTTGAGCTAACATATTTCTAGTTTGTTTTCTATTTAACCTGAGACTTTTAAACCCTGCTGTTTGTACGGAAAATTAAAGTTTTTCTTTCCAACAAACAGATCTGATTTAGACATCCTCATAAAATGCCTACAAGCATGTACTAACCAATCTTGCGGACACTCTTGCAGTACGCCAGGTTATCTGTGATGATCTTGCCAAGCTCTGGGAAGTGCCAGCCGTACCATTCCCTGCAGCGCATGATGTAGTTATTGAGCTCCTTATCCAGATCATCCAGCAGAGCTGCAGGTGAGCAGAAGAGTGAGAGAGTGAACAGCTGTTTAAATCACTTCCTGTCTACATATGCGCTCACGTATATACGAATAAACATTCTTACAAATGGCTTGAACGATCATGGTGTCCACCTTGTCTGGGCTGAACTTTAGCTTGTACCGTGAAAGACTGAAAGGAAATATGAAAAGAAAATAAGTCAATCGATGTGTAAAACCATGTGTTGAGAGTAATGTGAAAATCTGCTCAGAGAGTCTCAGTGGTAGTGACGAATGCTGATTAGTATCCTCAAAGAAATCGGCCAGCAAGAAATAATCATTGACTGCATTATACAAAAAAAAAAAAAAATTTGTTGATTTTTGACTGTAAACTAACCTGTGGGCCAAACCGAGAGACATGGCACTGATCTCTCGAGCAGGAAGCCCTGTGATAAGCCCCTCCATCTGGTTTCTGATGCCTCTCATGAGCTCAGCCACAGCAGGGCTGTGCACACAGCTCAGGTTCAGCTTCTCCTGCAGGGGGCGAAAAAGAGTTTCAGCTAAAGGGACTCCTCCAGTGAAAAAACAGCAGAGAACTATGGTGATAGTCACACAAGCTTTGCATTACCAGCCCTGATGTTTAACCATAACTCTACCACAACCAAATGACTCTTTCAGGAGTAAACACAAGCTCAGATGAGGTAGTGACAAAAAGCCTCATGAATTTTCAGCAACATGACGCAAAGGTCATCATCATCACAGCTTGTAGTGTTTTTAAAGAGCAAATATCTTTAACATGATTTCATATGGAATGCATATAGCAACCCGCACTGGTCTGTGCTTATATTTTCCCCACCATTTACCTTAATGACTCCTCCTAGTTTTGCATCTGTAATGGCCAGCTGCTCATGAGCCTCTTTGGCCACAACTTTCTTGAGAACTTTTTTCAGACTTTTCCCCAATTTCCCCTCCACCATCGCTGTGGCCGCTGATATCGACAGGCAAAAGAAAAGAATTTTAAATCAGTGTGTTTTTTTTATATTAAATGTTATCTTACATTTTATTTAGAAACAGATGAATTAAATGAAATCTGTGGTCTCAGTGGTAGTGACGAATTACTGTTTGGTGACCTCATGCATGAGTCAGATATACAGATACATCATAGACACACAGCTGAAGGACAGTCAAACGGCTTTGTGTCCAAAAACAAAGCACTAAAGGTGTTGATGTTTCAATTCAGCATAGTTACCTGCAAGAGCTTCTGTTGTATCCTGAAACTTCTCAAAGTGCTTCAGTTTTACACTGAAAAAAAAAAACATACATAGGGTGTTACTGATAATGCACAAATGAGAATAAAAAGAAATGAAATATTCTGAGATTATGACACAGTGACGGATTACCAAGATTTATGTTATTTCTCAGTGACGGATTACCAAGATTTTAAAAAAGGTTATTTTTATGTTTTGTTTTTGACTACAAAGTAAAGATTTAAAATAACATTTGTGTCCAAGAAAATAAGTTAATTAAAAAAAAAAAAAAATTCACTATAGAAATTGACTCATTAACAATCTGGTCATGTAAAAGAGCATTTTAAGGTTATCTGATATTTCCAAGTTTCCCATGAAAGTGTGAAAGGTGAAGATGTGTATTTCCACCATAAACAAAATGGTTTATTATCATGGACATTACTTAGACGAAAACTTGGCACCAAAATTACATTCACAAAAGTACAACTCACACTTTGTTGGCTTTTTCTGGCGTTTCAAACTCCTTCCACAGGCTGTCCACCTGCTGGAGTTTCTGTTCATCCAAGACCTGCACAAAACAAAAAGATGATGATTAAAATGTAGTGACACAATCCCTCAATCTGTCATTTTTGAGACGCCTAAAATCATACAGTGCTCGACATGAGCGACCATGTGGACCCTTGCACCGGTAATGACATGTAAAGAGCTTTTTTAATAGCTGCAAGCATTTCTCGGCTCTGTAAAATTTTGTGCAAGAAATAAATGACTTTGTCTACGACTGATAAAGTTAAAAATCGTCTTAACGCGAAGAACAGACAGTGAAAAGCTCTCATAAGCAGCCCCAAAGACACAACGTGGCTGTGCTGCGGCGCAGGCCACATGACACACGCTGGCCCAAAACTCACTGACCTCACTTAAAAATTTCGTTAAGTAACGTTACATAGTTAAAAAAAAACTCAGCACGTATATACACGAAAATACTTAAGTTTAACTCGCGACTTTCTGAAAAGTATTCGTCTGATAGCACTGCTAACTATGCTGGCTAGCTAATAGTAAACCCAAATCTACGAATACTTCTGCAAAACACATCACTCTTAACAACATAACAAATATGCTTACCTTAAAAATGGCATAGCCAGCGGCAGTTTCAAATAGCACCAACATTTTGGGTTTTTCTTGCTCTAAATAAAGTTCACTGCCTCGCTCCCCGCATTGAAAGCCTTCCGCTGCAAGGAGTCGCTTTCCACGAGGTGCACACGGGGGACAGTGTGCGCGTGCGCAGTACTACCAAAGAAATGTGCGCATGTGCAATATCGTCTAAACTAGAGGAATCTTATGCTGTTTTCGTTGTAATTACAAGACCGCGTTTACAGACTTTTCACTTAAATAACCAGCTCCTAACTGTTAATGTACAGATTTTCCGCTCTGTGTGTTTATAATGTATATTAATTATTTTGGTTTAAAGTTGAATAATATTCACAGTCCAACTTAAAAATGGTTGTTTTCAAACACTGTTTAGGTACTATTTGAATCCTTAGTGAATCTTTCGTAAAAATATCGTACAAACAGATAACATCTCTATCTTTGGCACAGTACATGCCTCCCCACGTTTCACCGAAGTATCCAACAATATCCTCATCGAAGGCGAATGGAAACCAATCAGAAAGAGCGTGGTGAGAAAAAACAACACCGTTTGGTCACCGCGACCTCAGCCGTCATGGGAAGTCCCGCCCCTTTTCCAATGACGCCAACGGCGCCGTGTTGTGAGTCTGCTGGTAGCAAAACCTCACATTACTGCACATTACAGTTCGTTACTTAAATCAAGCGATCGTGATCTTAAGAAGGGCTGTACATTGCGGAATATCATGTCAGACACGGTGAGTTTAAACCTGTTTCACAGAATCGAACTTGTTTGTGAGAGGAAAGGAGAAAGTCGGACTTGTGGAAAATGAAAATAAGAGGGCCCATCTTTTTTTTAGCCTGTCTGTGTTTTCATGGCTAACTGTGTGGATGGGAAAGTCTTGCTGCAGTGTTTTAAACCGCATGTTGTCGTTGGTTCCGGAGTTTTCTACACTAGTCCCGTTTACTGTGTTTCTTTACTTGAAAAATATGCGAATATCTTTTTCAAATCTTTCACTTAGCCTAGATGCTAGTTAGCAGCTCTGGGCGCTGAAAGCAAAGTTCATATTGGCTTTGAGCTGATGCACATCTGATGCCACTATTCCTGCATTCATTTTAGATCATTTAACTAGGTAAATTGGACATGTTGGTCTTGTGGTCGTATTATCAGTCCTCTATTCTTTACTGTAGTAGGGCTAGTTGTATGTTTATAGTCAAAGCACCCAAACACTGCTCATTACAGTTTCTTTCACCATAGACTGAAGATCGAAATACTGAGCAAACAAACTGCATCAGGCTTTAAAATCAAAAAATTAAAATCAGATCTATTTTATAATATAATATATCCAAGAAATGTTTTACTGAATCCACTTCTAGAATAAGTATGACAGTCATTACCTTGCATTCATTGGAAACAGAACAAGATGTCATACAGAATCTAATGGCTCTCGTTTTGTTTTACTAGGAGACCAAGCCCTCAAGTGATGGAGGCGAGAAGAAAGATGGAGAATATATTAAACTGAAAGTGATCGGTCAGGTAAATGGAGGTGTTTTCTAGTTCACCGTGAAATTCGGGTTATCGGATCACAATTTGGCCATTCTGGCAAAATGTGTGATTTAATTCCCTTTTGCAGGACAACAGTGAAATTCACTTCAAAGTGAAGATGACTACACATTTAAAGAAGCTGAAGGAATCCTACAGTCAGGAGACAGGTGAGTCATCGCTAGCATGTTTTGCTCAGATTTTTTCTTGTTATAAATTATAAATAAATCTCAATTATAAAATGTGAGGAATATCAGTGCACGTGCTAGAAGAACATGTGAGAGACTGTACTATATACTGAATATGGTGTAATATAGTGCAATATGGATGAATTACTTTATGGGTGGGGACTTGAAAAGAGCGTGATAATGATGGTAATGTATGTGTTTATCAAATGTATAGCTATAGCCAACATTATTCTACTTAATAGCATGTCAGGCGCTATTTTGAAATACAATTTCTGAGGATTGTTAGTTAGAATAAACACATGCGTATTAACAGTTGGAATTAAAACCATTTATTAGATGTTCAGTATAGTTTAAAAAAAGGCTGAAGATATGATTTTGGAAAAGTATGACATTTTGAAATGTAAAATGTACTGCAGTAGACATGAAAATATGCTGCAGCTAAATGGTTATTTTTGCTGACATAAATTGAAATATTATAAGCTGGTTATTGATATTGTCCAGCCTCTCAGAGGTGTTTTCGGTCTGTTGACATTGTTTGTTTTTGTATTTTATGCAGGGTGTACCCATGAACTCTCTAAGGTTTCTTTTTGAGGGACAGAGAATTGCAGACAACCAAACCCCCAAAGAGGTACAGTACACACTTCCATGAGTAAAACGAAAATTCTCTTTTGTTTTTGATGTCAAAGCCATGCATCCAATCAAACTCCGTGGCATAAATCATTGATAGAAGCTAGCCATCATTCAATTATATGCAGATTCAAAACCATGGACAGGTGTGTGGACATGCACCAGCCACCATTGACAAAACTTATGTGACATGAAAAAAAAACCCGAACACTAACCCTAACGACCTTAAAAGGGTGTTATTTGAAACTTAAACTTGAGTATGCTGTTGGGCCTATGTAGCTCTTATTATATAATACTAACTATAATGATATTTGTATTGACACTTATATGATAAAACCACTATCACATGTAAAATATGGGTGCTCTAAAATACTAATTCATTATTATATTTATTACAAAATGGATTAAAAAAATGTCCTTATTTCAGACAACATGTTGTTCGTGTAGAACTTTGCTTTTTATCATATTAATCCTAAAAGTGTGTCAGAGTAAAAAAAAATAGTTATCATTAACTGATTTATTATACTCCATGTAAATGTAGCTAATTTCTGTTCTGTAACTGTAATGAAAACAACACACAAACTACTTGACACAAACAACAGGAGCCCAGAATGCTGCAACTTGGTCATTCTCACATTATCAACGGTGCTCTTTGGAACTTTAGAGGTAAAATATCAAACTGAAAAGATGAATTACTCCAAGGCACTCGTAGTAACAATAAAAAGCCTTTAATTAACTGGGCTAAATCATTAAAAAATTTAAAAGGTAGGAGCTACGCATTTGAGCTTCAAATCCTTCTTTAGGATCCACATCAGTCGTTTGTAACAATAGTAAATCACTGGTTAAGTAGTGGTTAAAAATACAGACAAAATTTGTTTTTTTTTTTTCATTAGGTCACCCAAAAAAATGTAAAAAAATCCGCTCTAAAAACTAAAAATGTACTACCCTCAGGCCCATCCATGTGGTAGATGAGGGTTGTGTTTGCTTCCAGTTTGACACAGATTAGGATCGCTTGCCTCAATAATGGATACGTTGCATTTTTTTTTTTTTTTTTTTTTGCAGTGAATGGGTACCATCGGAAATGCAAGTCCAAACAGCTGATAAAAACATCACAATAATGGCACAACATAATTCCCACAGCTGAGTCCACCAATGAACAGTGATTAAAAGGAAGAGTATTCCACCCCCAAAATTAAAATTAGGGTCATTTAATCACTTACCCTCTGTGTCGTTCCAAACCCCGTAAAGAAATCTTTCGTTCATCTCTTCTGACACAAATACTTTAAGATATTTTGGATGAAAAAGCGGAGGCTTGTGGACTGTCAAATAGGACTTGCCAAGTAATTTACACTCGTCAAGGTTCAGAAAAAGTACTGAAAAGCATCGTTCAGAATACTCCTTCTAACCATCAGTTGTTTCAACCGTAATGTTATGAAGCGACGAGAATCCTTTTTGTACGTGAAGAAAAACAAAAATAACAACTTTATTCACACAATTTTGTTCTCTTCTGTGGTCAATACCTCTCCACATTCAATGTAGCGCCATTTTGGCGGATCTGAGCTGTGACACGAGGAAGCTTTACACTCTTCTGTGTCCAGCTGCGCCACAAATGATATGCTGTTTTCTTTCAAAATCAAAGCATAGAAATAAACGGTATAAAAAACATTATCCTTGTTCTCGCCAACCAAAGTTTCCAAAAAGCTTGCTCGATGGTTTTTATCCGCTATTTTGAACTCCTATTTTGACGGCACCCATTCACTACAGTTAGTGAGAGCAAAGTGATGTCATGGCTATACATTTCTCTCCAGATTCATAATTCCGATAACAATGCTGGATTAATATTTCAATTCATAGTTCAGACCGAATGAACCTTTATTAACATCTCTTTCACATTGCACGCGCATTTTGATGGATCACATCAAAATAAAGTGTTGGTGACATGTATTATCCTTAAGTTTTGACTACACAGATAGATGCATTACAGCAGCATTCTATCAGCTGCTTTAAGCAAAAAATTTAAGCTTACATTTGCTGTACAAGGAGGCATAAAGAATTGACTCACAAGCCGCACGACTCCTGCTCACAGTAATCTCTCTCTTTTATCTCTGTTTCAGCTCTGGAATGTAACGATGGGAATGGACGATAGGATGTGATCGAGGTGTTATCAGGAACAGATGCTCGGTGGGGCTTGTGCGGAATGAACTAGACTCTATATTTTATCTTAATTTTGTTATGTAATGGACCATGTATTTTCTATCTGTTTCCTTTGGCTGGACACCCTCAAAGGGAAGCAGAAAGGAAAAAACCAGCTGGATCAAAGAGATAATCTTGTCATGGCTGCTTTGTTTGAAGGAGTTGGGGTGGAAACTACAATAGAAAAGGTTTTTCTAAGCCAGTCGACACGTTCACATCGTCTTTGCTAACTCCATCCCTTGCCCTTCATACGCTGTTTTTTGTTAAGGATTCTGGTGGCACGTTCTGCAGCAATGACACATGTTAACATGTTGTGCCCTGAGCTGATTGAGAAACGGTATTCTGTTTATCTGTACAGTACTGCTAAAAACCTTTAGATTAATGCTGTTGATATTCGATCAACAATCAAGACGAATTTTGGGTAATATCTTGGATATACCACACTTTGAGTTGTCTTGCAATTGTTTTTTGCGATTTATAAAGTAATGAATGGCACATGTTCAGTTAGTATGGCCATTTTTCCAATTACGTGCTGTTCCTGGAAGATTCCGTAAGCTTTCATTAGACACGTTTTTACACATTTAATTTGTTTTTTGGCGGCTCATTGTTATGCTAGTGAACACACCTTGCCATAACTGTAATAGAAACCCTTTGAGTAATTTTACCATTCTGGGATGCTTATTTATATGCATTGTGTCTGATATTACAGAAGTTTAAAATGTTTCTCTTCGTTCTTCTTGCATGTGTGCAACAACTGTGTACAGTTGTATGTTATATAGCACACTATGAATCGCAAGAGGGAGGTCATTGTATTGTGTTTTGCAATGGTTTTGTCTAAATGTATTAGGAATTTGTACCCCTGTCTGAATACTGGGTTGTCACCTTCTCTTCTACCTGGTCTTGGATTATTTGGCTCCCTTTTAGACCACACAATAATAATTGATTTCAAAACCTGGAAAATAATGGGTAACTATGTTGTTTGATTAGTACTCAGGGGCGTCATTTCACATACACAGAATAAATACAGCAACAGTGTCACTGTGTACTCATGTTTCCTTTTCTTACACTTTTATATTTTTTTAATTTTTGCGAGGGAGGGGAAGGTGAGGGGAAATTTGGTCCAGATGGTTTTGTTGGATATAGAAGAACGGAGTTATGACTTTGCTTTTGTCTTGTTTTTTAAATAAAATGTGTCATAAAAACAGTTTGTGGTAAACTTGTGTTTTTGCCAATCGTAATAGGAAATGTTTTCTTATAGGGGATATTCCATTTATGAACACTAGATGGCAGCAACACTTTTGCAGCAAATCTTAGATAACTGAGATTGATAAATAAATACATATAACCTTAATTAATAATTTGGAAATATTAGTTACAGCAAATTAGATATAAAATGCAATATGTCATTTTCCCTTTTCCACGCTTTTGTCATTTTTAAAATCAGACCAAGACCAATTTAAGGATGGTATCTGTACAAAATTATATATAATATAATAATAATAAACAAAGAAATTTAAACAAAATAGTAAGTGTTTAAAAGTGCTATGTAACAAATGTATTAACACTTCCCCTTAGGAAAAACAATATTATGTTATTTTGTTGAGTTTTTTCCAATTCAATGTGTCCTTTTTGGTAGTACAAAAAATACGACAATTAAATTTTTGTCATATTAAAATAAATTAAATTAAATAATATATAAAATCACATGAAATTATTTACAATTTAAAAAAATAATAATCTGACCTTACAAAGTAAGAATAGCTTTTTGTCTCCCAGCTTGGGCCATGGTACACACACAAAAGACAGTAATATTAATATTAATCAAATATGATGTATGATGTTTGTGACTATATTTGTGGCTGCATGTGGTTGAAGATTCTGATTTGATCAAAGGAGGAGAATTTGAGAACCAATGCTTTAATGCAGTGTCCATTCTCTAAAGCAATTACTTTGAGGATCTGTGTTATTATGGGATTGATTCAGTTTGGCTGATTTTGTCATGTATGGATGCATAAAAACTGTCTGGAACTACTTACATTGTGATCATTCTAGTGTTAATTCTACATAACGGATTGAAATTCCTAGTGTGGTTGGAGAGAGGGCCTTACTGTGCTGTACTGAATTTTTTTTTATTTTACGTGTGTGATTTAAGTGTCTGATATTAAAGCAGGAGGAAAAGACAGTGTGTGTGTGTGTGTGTTGAAACGGAGCGGGTCTGAGAGTGAAACATGGCGTTGGAAAAACAGCAATGGGTGGAATAAAGTGATGAAAAAGAGAACGAGAGAGAGATGAGACAAAAGCAAGAGGGATGGAATGAGGTTCTTGGAAAGTAAGTGTAATGTTGATGTGGTGCTACTAGGGATCCTAATAAAACACAGGTTTTTTTTTTTCCCTTTGAGATTAAGTGGTTTTTCAAAGTTTCACCTTCAGATCAAAGAGGTTTTCCATGCCTCATACTTAGACTTAGACTTTTTGATTTTCTGTACTCAAAAAGTGCGTTAAACGTAATCACACCAATGCTTTGCATTGTATATAGTGTTTAAACATAATGCATAGAATGCATATGAATATTGTGTGTGCTGGTTGTTAGGCACAACTGTTGTGCTGTGGGGGCCTCCGCTATAGCCGAACCCCAACGGTATGATCCAATTTCTGTGCCTGGGATACAGCACCTCCGAAACCCTAAACATTACCAGATGAGGCCTGCGCAAAAAATGGAGGGGGCTGGGCGTGTGTTTATTGAGGGGGGAAAGGGTGCAGATCACCTATGAGTTCACATTTTCGTTAAGTTTAGCTTGCATTTGAAGAATGTATATGTCTGTTTGCATATGTACATTTTTAAAAGGAACATATAACGAGGAACATTTTCTTGGTCTATTTGAGTAAAAGATTGTAATATAAAAGCATCCTGTAACTTTTAGAGCTCCTCCCTAGTTCCTAAAGACCACTACATTCGCTAATCTGCAAAAACAGCTTGTTCTTTATCTCTGGAAGTCAGACAGATGAGTATAGTCATGCACATTTACACGCAATTCTACTATTTGGGGTTCAGAAACTTGGGTCTAGAAAGTATGGTTTACATAATAATGGTTCCTAACACCAGAAAAACTAATAATTAGAGCGAATTGTATGAAAAGTCTACCAAAACATAGTGCTAGAAGCTGCATTAGGAAATAGCTTACGGTTATTTTAACAAGGCCTCTTTTTGTGAGTATTTCATGTACATTCATTCAAGCAGATGTTTGATCCAAAGTGACTAAAATGACAGTTTGTGTAGTAAATTGTGAAACTGTCACGACACAATATAGATTTTAAAATGAAATATAAGCTTTTATATAAAAGGCAAAAAGAAAAAAAAATAGCTAACTTTAATTGGCGCGAAATGTCTCTCTCCCAAAATCGGGCGCCAGAACTGTACACAACTGGTGTAAGAGAGCTTATATTGTGTATAGCTATGCAAAAAACTGCTAATCTGCGTTTTACTTTCGGGGAAAAAAAACTCAGACAAAGTGACTCGAATCGGTCATAACGACTTATTCGTCAGTACGTGTTTGGTGCATGCGCACTAATATTATGATGGGCGCAATACTCCACCTGACCCTAAACAGGGCAGCACTGAGTTGTTTTTATATACCCAAAACAGAAAACGTGAAGGGTCACAGAGGATGCAAAATTATCTGGTGCAAAAAACATTGGACCAAACCCTATAATTGGACTTTAGGGGACAAAATAAAATAATAAACTTATCACCCTTTAAGGGTGCAGATAACAGACCTGATACACAGAGAGAAAAAGTGTAGCACAAATACTCGCTGATCTTTACTGTGTGGGAAACTGAACTGAACTGGGGGAAATATTATGTATCAAGAAGGAATGTTTCCCTGGGCAGCCCCACCGTCAACTTCCTTTTCATATTTCTATCAAGGAGAGAGTACAGAATAGACATCAGATACCTAAACCATCAAGGTGATCTGCGGAGACAGCTCTTTACACAGGTAAACATTGTTAACACCTTGAAAAACATAGGTTATAGCTTTGTTTGTGGCCTGAGTATCGATACAAATTCAGGTAATTGTATCTCAAGGGATTGAAAGACTGTTCCCATAAAGGGTGTGCAGTTACCTGGGAAAACATGTTTCTTTCAGGAGGTGGAAGGCACCTGGGACACACAAAAGGTAACAGATTTCCACAAAAAAAGTACTCAGATGCTCACACAGATGTAGCTGTTGGCTTGGCTGTGGGTGACCATAAATTGTCAAAGGTGTGGCCATATTCAGGGGACCTGTGGGCTCTTTTTGTGAACTGGTGTGGTATGGTAAACAGAGCTTGGTTTAGCATCTTGTATAAGATAAATTCAGACATGCTTCTTGTGTCGGATTGCACACTTTTGTTCAGAGAAAACCTGTGCAAATACATCCGAATTTGCCCTTAAATTGACTTTTGCACTAATACATGGGTGATTCTCAGGAGACGGTGGTATTTGAGGCTTCACTGTTACTGTTGAACTTTCAATAAATCATTTTGTTTTTCACTTTGGGGCCAAAGTGTCATAGCCCTAACCAGCCGTACACGCAATAAAAGGTTATAACCACCCAAATATTTTGATTAGTGGTCAACAAATATTACTTTTTGAAAAAAAAAAATTCTGTATTGTGATGTGCATACAATTTTGGATTATCGAAAGTAAAACAACTTGAATTTGTGGTCAAATATTTTTTTCAGACGAAACACATGCATGGATGAATCATTCTCAGTAAGCTTCGTAACATGCATTTAAAAAAATTAATTTTAATTTCATTCCGACTTTAATGCACATTTCTTAAACTGTTATTCTGGGTCCTAAATTATGATTATTGTCTTTTAAAGTGCCAATATTTATCATTACTAGCTTTAAGCCCAACCCTAAAGTGCTGCATTATTTTAGCCTCATAACTCTAGTTTCAAATTTATAATTTTAATAGATATCTGAGTAAATTATGATACTATCACTGTTTGGTGTGCCTTGTATGAAGTCACACATTATAATTTTAATAACCAATGACGTTCATCTCTCAAAATATGTTTGATGTCAACCCTTCTAAAAGGGTTGTTTTTGGTGTTGAATATTACAGTAATGCAAAAAATGTAATCAAAAACGGGCTTATCTAGCAAATATCATTGTCAAACACATTATTTACAGTTAGTATTCTTGTGCCAAGAACACCATTTCTTCCCAGAAAAGGGCTGAACTATTGAGCTTGACAAGCCAGTGTGTACACATTATGAAATATTGATAAAGACTTTATGAGAAATGTACCTCTGTTTGAACTATGTGGTCATTTTATAATGTATGTTCCCCAAATGAAGTCACAAAGATCACACACCAGAATTTTTAAAAGGGGAAATGTCACAGCAAAACAGGATTGAGTGCCAGGAAAAAATTACACTGTAAAAATATATATTTTTTTTTACAATATAAAATTATTGGAGTATGTTTTACAAGAAAATACCATTTCAGATTTTGTATTTCTAGTTTCACATTTAATGCAATGTGTTACTTGCCATTTCTTGCCGGCCACGTTGTTCATATGTTTATTACGTCACGTCTGGATTGTTGTAACTCCTTGTTTGGATGTTCATAATGTTGTATCCTATCTGTGTACACTTGTATATTTCTGTGTTCATGTTTTCCATTTACCTAATATGTAAAGTGTACTTGGGTACTTGAAAGGCACTATACAAATAAAATAATACGTATTATTATTTTGGCATAATTTTTTTTGTTAGTTTTTACTAGCTATTTCTAACACTTTTTTTTACTGTAAAAACTTAATTTATGAAATAATGTGACTAATTATACATTATATAAATATAATGTTAAATAATGTGTAATTTGCCCCATATCTTACTTCAGTAAAACCACTGCTGTTATGTTACAAACATATATGTGTGTGCGCGTTTATGGGCTGCAAGCAAATCATACAGTGACAGTTTACACTGTTGTAAAAAATTCCATAAACCCAACTGTCAATCCAAGTGATGGACATTTCTTGGCTGTACACGCTGTGAATTTTACACACTTCACATCCCCTGAGGGCATTGAGTGCCAACACACCCAATCAGACACTGGGGTGCATGTACCACACACAACAATCATATTACACTGGAAAAAACAACCGCATGATCTAGAGTTACTTTATGAATATTTTTGTTCATTTTGTTCTGAACATTATTGTTCAAAAATACAGATTAAAAACATGTTTTACAAAGGCAGTTTGTAGCATTATGGCTCACTGCCATGCAATCATAATCCTGTACCATTTGGACACGGATGAAACATGGTATTCCAGATACCGAATACAAGAATTCTGGATCCTTCCTTTCTCAAATCATTTGTGCTATATCTATTCTCAAATATACTGTAACCCACCCACCCCCATCACCTTCCAAATGCCCTTACAGAGAAACATCCCCCAACTCTTTGGAAAAAAAAAAAACAGGAGAAGGGAACGTGGGATGGGGCGTTTCCCTCACCCTAAAGAATGAAGCAGTATCCAGTTTCATTTGGAGATGAAGGGAAGAGATCTTATGCTTTGGTGCATCTCTGGGCTTCCTGTTGTCCCAGAGGCAGGGTGGCAAACTTCACACCATTCGTGATTATATCCTGTTTTTGTAGGCCACTTTTATCTTTCTTTCTGTCTTAGAAGAAATGTTTACTCTTTCACCATTATAGTTACCCTTGATTCGTTTGTTCACCCTTGTTCTGTCGTTGTCCTTGCTTCTCCCCTCTTAGATTAATGCCACAGACCGAAAGCATTCATGGACTCGAGACACATGGAGGGCTACTGTTGTTGAAGTAAATTATGCGGCTATCAGTTTTCAACAACTTGCTAACAACTGTTTTGGGGGAAATATCAAAGTGTCGTCAGGGCATCGACACGAGTCACCATTTGTGCAAACAAAATCAAGCCAAAGCAGCTTTTAAAAATCTAATCACTTTAAAATGTGAAATTGAAAAAAGCCTTAAACAAAATTCATCTGCTTAAATACATCAAACATCTTTTGACAGAAATGTGATATTTACAAATAACGAAATATGGTAACATTTCCTCCTGTACATACTTCTTGGCTAGACATTTTTAATCCTGTAAGTCACTTTCGCATCGCTAAGGCCTTTAAAATGGCAGAATATTAAATTACTTCATGAGACCTGGCTTGATATGGCAACATGGATGAATAAGCAACTCACGACCACAGAACATTAAATTTAACTTGTTCTAAAATCTAAATAAATGGCCATGTGCAGCCAAATACTAAAATATGTAATCTATGAGAAAATGACCAAAAATGTGGTAAAAAAAACAAAAGAGACATTCATTCAACAACAGGAATTAATCAGTACTGCAAGGCACAAGACTAAATTGCAGACATTTTTGGCCGCCACGGGGTGAAGAAAACGTGGCTCCTGATAACCGAAGTCATCATTTAAAGTGATAAGAGTTCTGCCATCTTTTCCATTAAAATCATTAGTTGGGTTTCCAAGGCTTGAAGTTTAAAAAAAAAACATTTTGAGATTTTAGTCCATTGGAGAAATGCATGTTCTTTTGGAGTTGTGCTTTTTTAAAAGTGTTGGCAAAGTCTGGGCACTTTATAAATGAGGAAAAGCATTATGCTGGGCTCACACAGCAGTGTCTTCTACCATCAGCATGGTTTAACGTAGTATGTGTGACCTGATCGCAGTTTGCGTTTCTTTTCAATATTGTCCTGTATTTCTCACAAAGTTCAGTTTACACTGTCGTCTCACCCTGGTTGTTGCCAAGCCGCTTGTAAAATTTGCGCCATGACTGTAGAGTTTTTTTCCAGACCAAATCTCAGAATCCTGACGTGATTCCTACGATCATAGTCATGAGGTACTTGATCATAAACACGGTGAAATCTGGCGTCATTGGCGCAAAGTTGTTGGCCGGGCACGGCACGGCAAAACGCTTGCACGTCTGCATGTGCCAGGTTTTTTCCCACTGCTCACGGAATGCTTGTTCGTAGAAGTAACACGCAATGACGATAGTAGCTGGAACGGTGTAGAGGACGCTGAAAACACCGATACGCACCATCAGCTTCTCCAGCTTTTCTGTCTTGGTGCCATCATGCTTCATAATGGTACGGATTCGGAACAACGAGACAAATCCAGCCAGAAGAAAAGACGTCCCGATGAAGAGGTAAACGAACAAGGGGGCGAGGACAAATCCACGTAAGGCGTCAACATTATAGATGCCCACATAACATACGCCGGTCAGAAGGTCGCCATCCACTTGTCCCAAGGCGAGGATGGTGATGGTCTTCACAGCGGGGACGGCCCACGCTGCCAGGTGGAAATGAGAATTGGCTTCGATTGCTTCATGGCCCCATTTCATTCCAGCAGAAAGGAACCATGTGAGAGACAGGATCACCCACCAGATTGAGCTGGCCATGCCGAAGAAATACAAGATCATGAAGAGAATGGTGCAACCTTCTTTTTTAGTCCCTTGAGCCACAGTCCTATAAGCATCATCCTTGAACTTGTCAATGCAGACCACCTTATCCTCCAGCATAAACCCGGCCGCGTAAGCCACTGCCACCATAAAGTAACACCCGGAGAGGAAGATGATGGGGCGTTCCGGGTAACGGAACCGGCGCATATCCACAAGGTAAGTGAGGACCGTGAACAGGGTACTCACGCAGCACAGGATTGACCAGATTCCCACCCAGAGCCGACCGAATCTGACCTCTTCCTCCTTGAAGTACATCAGGCCATGCGGCTGTTTTTGCTCACAAGGGGCGCTGCAGTTTTTCGCGCCTAAAAACTGATAATTGAGGTAGGAAGGGACTGTGAGTTGAAGGGGGCAAGTGAAAGCCTGACCGTGGCGTGGCACATGCATGCGTGGAGTGAAGGGGTCCGGTATATAAGGCGTGGGGTCTGTCGTCGGGATGTCGGGGTCTGATTTGTTCTGTCCCACACAGATCTCTCCTGCTCCGTGAACTGGAAAGTTCTCACAGCGGAGTCGTTCAGGCCACTGGAAGCCGAACTTGTTCATGAGGGCCTCGCACCCTTGTCTCGCACGCTCACACAGAGAGCGACAGGGAGGTATTGCCTGTTCCAGAACCGTACACACCGGCGCATACATGGAACAGAGGAAAAACTTCAAATCTTGAGAACACTGAACTTTGACCAGGGGGTAGAACTGGTGCACCTCCAGTCCTGCGTCCTCCTGGTTGGTGTGTCCCAGGAGGTTTGGCATGATAGTTTGGTTATACTGGATGTCTGTGCACAAGGGGATAGATATGGGTTGGCAGAACCCGTGCTCTGGAACAGAGATACCCTTCTCTCCATGATACTGGGTGGAAGACAGTCCAAGCAGAAGTGTTGTGATGAATAAGAGGCATGTACTGACTTCCCGTAACGCCATCATTGATTGCCTGGAAAACAAAGAAATGTGGATTATTTTATTTATTTATTAGTTTCTTACAACTAGTAGTTATTTTACTAGTATTAGTAATCCAATAGTGATTAGTATCTTTAAGAATTTCACTGAAAAATCATGAGTTACTATTTCTTTTCTAAACTATCTATTCAATTAGTCACTATCCAAGTAGTGGCAAGCAATTGTTCTTTTGTTACTGGAAGTGTATCAACTACTAATATATATCAGCTGTTCACTTCAGACAAGGATATTTGTTTCTAGTATTGTACTAGCATCTCTTCCAGTTTTCTTAGTACTAACTGAACAGTTACACCTTTTCTAATAACTAACCTAACTAGAACAATTTTTAATTGTAATTATAAAAGTAGCCATTCTGACTAATCATAACATATGACAGTATAAAGCAAGTGTAACTAGTGAACAAAACTAGTAAGCAACTAGTTAAAGACAACCCCATTAGAATTCAATCGCAAAATTTTCTATTGGTTTCCAGAAACAATGGGAAACTTAAATTGTCAGTATAAGGTTAATGACTCTCAGGAAATGTATAACTACTAGAATGCAATTATTAAGTTCTAGTGAATAATTGGATAAACACTAGTCACACTATTGGAAGAATAGTCTCTAATGAACAATTATAAATAAAATTGAGAAAGATACAAGTCACTATCGGATTACATACAAGAAAATTAAACAAAACATAAAATGTATAGAAGCTGTAAGTTATTTATATATACATATATATATATTAAAAAGTTCCCCGAAAATCGTTTTTGCTTTATATATATATATATATATATATATATATATATATATATATATATATATATATATACTTTTATACTTATATAAAACGAGTTTCGGGGATTATTCACAGACTAAAACCAAGTCTTGAGATTAAATCTATCTACACACATAAAACTCTATAAAGAGACTTAAACTTCATCCACTGTCGCATAAAACCCGAACACAAACAAATGTAAGCTTACCAGAATGTTCTTGTTCTGCTACAATGGGATATTCCTCCAATCCGATCTGGAGCTCCAGACGTGTCCGATACCTCGTAGGCTACACGGCGAATCACAAACTATCCTCCAGCTCAGAGTTTTGCGTTCAGGTATTCATGACCCCTTTTTTTCGAGACTACTCCACATATTTCATCATCAGAATCCCCAAACATCTGCCTCCTTTTGAGCTCGGCCCTCCTTTCCCTTACAACACAATATAAGAAACTTTCTCCGCCACTCCTGTTGAATCTGCAGCTCTGTCTCTGTAAAGTTGATACGCTGACTCCACATTGCAGCACAGTGATAAACGGTTTCAAGCAGCCCTTCATTCACGGTCCCTAAGCGCTTCTCCGCGGGGCGCCTTGAAACCTCCTACCTTCCCACCAATTGGAAGATGCGTTTTTCTTACCGCGGCGTTTCTTATTGGATCGGAAGGAATATTTTAGAAAAGGGTGGGATTGTAGTGTCTTCTTCTCCTAAAGTAATTTTCTAATTTATTTTAAATGTATGAATATATATTGGAATCTTGGGGACCAAACTGAACGAGTGTAATAAAGTGAATAACGTTACTTTGTTGCTAAGGTGATTTAGAATGTCTTGGTCATGTTTGAAGGGACAATCTTTTTTTAGTGATCTGGGATTCGAGTGCAAGAACCTTAGAAATAGATGTTTTTGCAGTAAAACTAATGGATTTATAGCAGATACTCCTCAACTGAATGTGATTTCTGCCACATAGATCATAAAGCCATTTGGTGATGAAGTGGGAGCCGGACTGAATTATTATTCTCAAACAAATATAAGAGCACTTTCAACTTGTGAAAAGTTAAGGCAGGTGATTTGTAACCTGAAAATGGGCAGAAAGCCTGTGCATGTGTATTTATGATTAATGAGAAATCTGTTTATGAGAAATCGCTGGCCAAGTATTGGAACCCATAGGCCAAACTAGTGGCATGTTCCTGCCATATTTATAGTGATGTTTGAGCTCAGAGATGTTGATAAATCTCAATGGTATGTGAGTCTTGTAGATTTATACAGCCAGAGACGCATCTGATGACGAAACCAGGACAAATGCATAGGGCGACACACTGCAAAACACTTTTCAATTTTTTGGTTCACCTTTAATTGAACAGCACAGACAATGTGCCTGTTCTCGAAAGCGAAATGAATTTGATAGCAATCAGAGTCTAAATAAACCTAATCAATGATTTTAAAGATATGTTTATCACTATGTCTGTTCTTTTTGCTTATCCACATCTCTGCCAGAAAGATATCTGGATCCAATGTCTGTTATACAAACATTTGTCTCTCCTTTCACATTCAACAGAATATTTTATCCATCTGTCAGCATTCCTTATCTCTTGCTGAATTAATTACACAAATACGCAGTATTTGACCAGACCTCCAATATCACTTTAAAAACTGATTCAGGGATCTTGCTAGCAGCAGTTTGGACTCAGGGATGGACTCACATCTGAAAGAAAGTCTCAAAGAAAACAGATTATGTGAGAGCAGAGCAGAGCAGAGCAGTTTGTACTCTTCATGTTTAAATAGAGGAGAGCAAATGCTTTTTGGCAGATCTTTTAATAAAAGATGACATTTGTAGTCTTTGTGAAGCTAGTAACTGTTTTTGATATTACACCATGCTATAAGAAGCAATATATCAGAATCCCAGGTTGAAAAGACTCAGATTATTCAGCTAAATCTGGCACCTAATTACTGCAATGCTTATTTCTTTTCTTTCTCAATTCTTTCCTCTCACACACTCTGACAACAATTTGTCATTCCTAACACTGTATTGTGGCTTTCATGGTGCCAAAGAAGCATTTGGTTTTCTTTTGCTGTGTAAGAGAGGTGAGATACATCTGTTTAGCCTAAAATAACAACTAATGAAATTTAATGAATAGTGAAATTATTATCTGTAACGAAAAGACAATCTAAGCTTAGAAAAAATGGTTTCTTATGCTAAGGAAAAAAAAAAAAAGCTATGTAGAGTAAATCATTTAATCATATGGTTCTCTTTTTCCTGGATATGAGTTTTGGCTTTATTTTCCTATTGACATGCTCTCTTCAGTCCTCATACATTATACTGTACTGTATGTATGCATATCTGCATTGCTTTGACCATTCTCTGTATTTCCCACCTTCTTGCACACCATGATTGGTTGATTATACAATGCCTGCACGCTATTTGTTAAACTACTTTCAGTCATTATCTTCTAAAGTATGAAAAACTATGAAAACAAAGCCAAAACCTTTTTTTTATCTGGACATGTTTGGATGTATGACACGTAAAGAGAGTATCAGTTGCACACTATAGAAATCCTTCTACACTTGAGTTCATACTGCTCACACTCCACTTAAATGCTGCATATGTGTCCAGTGTGAAACTGGTGTAACATTAACCTAGTCTGACTCCAGATTATAGCTTGAGCGTTCATTGTCTTTCCATGGAGGGCCAAATTAGATAAATGTGAGAACAATGGAACTAGATATTTACATTTTCTGAAGAAAAAGAATGCTTGCCCATGCAAACCTCTTTTTTGTGTTTTAAGCTTGTTGCTAAGTGGTTTCTAGAGTGTTTGATTACTGACCCAAATCAAAAGAGACCCACCCAAGTTTCTGTGATATTCAGGTCTATATGGGGTCTTGGTCTCACCATCATTAGACATCTACACTGAAATAATATGTTTGTAATTTTTATAGAAGCTAAAAAACCTAATTAGATTACTTTACCACATAAAGTTGCTAATGGTTTAACATTGCATTAAATATAACTTTACTATAAAATACTGTCAAACTTTTTTTATTTTTGCTTGTAAATTAATTATGAATTACCAGATAATTTACT
Source organism: Cyprinus carpio (assembly GCF_018340385.1). Lineage (NCBI taxonomy): Eukaryota > Metazoa > Chordata > Actinopteri > Cypriniformes > Cyprinidae > Cyprinus > Cyprinus carpio. Next base: position 781,486 of record NW_024879257.1, read on the forward strand.
CTGAATAACAGAGAAAGAACATTTCCAGAAGCATGACGCATCACATATGATTATATTTTGAATATATAATTATTTTATTCTCCTTTTGTTATCAGTAATGTACATTAGGCTATTTTGTGTTACATTTCAGTTATTTAGTAAATGTTTTTGCATAATTTTAGCATCATGTATGTTGCCCTGATGGTGTGTTTCCTTATCCTTGTCTGTCCTTATCTTTTGTGGCCATGTTTTAGGGAGAAGCCACTTAATGATAAACTCTGAATTCATCATGTGACTTTCTATTTTACCGCCTGTTATTATTATGGTGTTATATTATATTTTAAGGTAGAAATAGATTGGTATAACTTAAGTAAATATATGCTTATAAGTTGTACACAGTTGTAAAATACACAGGCTTCCCATAATAACAGAAGCACTGTCACATGATTTATTTACGATAAATTTCTGGCAACCACAGCTGCCACTTTTCTGTGTAAATTTAACGGTATATTTATACAGTATATTTATTGGATTTTTTGACCATGGGTCTAAAAGTCAGATTTCTTAGAAAAGAGGTCATGGAAAAGTCTCAAAGTCATTTAAAGATCAAATTCTTACATGATTGCCATAGTAAGAATGTTTTCTGAATTAAGCTGCTAATTAACTTGTTAACTCACCTGATCCTCAATAATCCCGGCTTTCATTGCAGTACAGCAATATATTTGCAACCTGTGACTAAACTAACATGGGGGGAAATATTCTACAGAATAATACTTCAGTGTGTGTCTGTCTATCCATGTGAATGTCTCTCTCTCATATACTCACTTACTTAACAAAAGAATGTTAATAGGTGTTTCATAATGTGCAGCTGTTTCTGGGGTGCTTTTCAGTCATTGTTAAGCCCTTTAATTCATTTCCTTGCTTGGAGTGCATGAGTCCGAGTGAGAACAGACCAGGAAAGTCAAACACAAGATACCCAGGCAGCTCCATTTTAGGAAAAACACCTCATACAACATTGTGTCTGTGTACAGTACCGCTAATGGGTTGGTATACATTTGACTTGGTCAGCTCTCAAATGGAGGAAAAGTACATTTACACACTCCTGTTGCTGATACACTTCATCAACGGCTCTCTGGTGACCGAACGCAGGGAAGGTTCATTCTAAATGGGTGGTTGTGTTCAAAATCTGGCTCAGAGCAAAGCAGGGGTGAGAGCAAGCAGGAATGCAGGAAAGAGTAGCACTCCAGTTGGCCTGAATCTGACCACAGATTACTTAGTGCTTAGACACAATATATTGGATACAGAGCAGTGTCAGATTTTTTTAATTATTATTAAAGGGGTAATATTTGATTTATAGGGACATTTTTGACCCCATGGTGACATTTTTTCTAAAACATATTGTGATAGATTTTAGATATAATATAGATTTAATCAGCTTCAAAAATATCAAATTCTGATATGTGTGTGTGTGTGTGTATGTATATGTATATATATATATATATATATATATATATATATAAATTCTGATATGTGTGTGTGTTTGTGTGTGTTTTCTTTTAACTAATTAAATTTAATTAGTTAACCTTTCTATCTTTGAAAATAAGAAAATAAAAATAATTAATATTGGGACAGTATTTGCCCCTATTTTGCCACGGTATTTATGTCACTTTAGTGGAATGTTCCCTGAAATAATTTTTTCTTAGTGGATTGAATAACATGGCCATTTTTTCGTTTACATTTTTTTTTTCATCAGTTATTTTTTTCTGCTGCTGTTTATATTTTTTGGCTTACCAGGTTGCCAAATTGGATACCAATAATGTGTGTTGGCATCTTGCTGAACTTCTGTCTTTGCCATCTAGTTACTATATCATTTGTTACAAATGTAGAACATATTTTAGATTTATTAACTCCTTTTTTTTCTTTTTCAGAAATACATATTTTGACAGTCCACCTGGGACAAAGTGCAGCTTAAAAAAACAGGCAACAGTCTCCTCCATGGGCATTTATATCTCCTCGCTTGATCAATCTGTCAAAATCCCTCACAATTATTTACATTTACATTTGCCATTTGGCAGACGTTTTTATCCAAAGCGACTTACAATTGGGGGATACATAAAGCGATTCTTCTAAGAGACAAACAGATAAAAGAAGTGCTTGTAATTATATTTTCACATTTTCTAATTTTGTTCAGGTAACGTCTAGCATGAACCGGACACCAAAAGTGATGTTCAGACCTCTTGTGTCGTTCCTCTGAGCCCCATGTCTGTGTTCTTAATATAGCAGGAAATCCTGCCTAATACCTCCAGTGCATTTGATGGCGGCAGTGGCTGGCCTGGTCCCCCATGTGCTGCCCTACTTCCATGTAATGTAAACGATAGTATATCAAACTACACAGCCAGATGCTTGATGGGTCAGAGTAAAGGAGAACTGGAAGATGGGGCAGCCTTGTTTTGCTTGGCAAAGCTGATGTAACACTCGAAAAGACAGAAGACTTAATAGAAATTTAATAGTCTTTACTGTCACTTTTAATTAATTTAATGCATTCCTACTGAATAAAGATATTACATTTTATTCACCTTAAATTTTGAACAGTATATTTAGATGTGTATTCAATCTTTAAACTCTTGTCATGACCTAAGCTCTTAAATGAGAACTAAACTAAGTGAGTTCAGTCTGGTGATGGATATAAGTTTATTCCCACTGCTAAAAGAATACTTAACAGCTTAAATAAAACAGCTTTTGTATAACAGAATTTATATGAGCTGTTCGTTTCTGCTTTAATACCTTGACACATAGATATAGCTTAACTTGTTTTGAACCTTCTTTAGCCCAGCTAGCATGGAACATTCTCACAACTTTCATGTTTTTTAAACAAACCATTTTTTAATGTTTGTGGACCATTCTTACAACTTTATTAATATTTTACTCATACTTATAATGCTGATAGAAAATGTTCTTAGAACAACATTCTCAAAATGTCCTTATAAAGTGAAAAGTGAAGTGACGTGACATTCAGCCAAGTATGGTGACCCATACTCAGAATTCGTGCTCTGCATTTAACCCATCCGAAGTGCACGCACACAGAGCAGTGAACACACACACACACACACACTGTGAACACACACCCGGAGCAGTGGGCAGCCATTTTATGCTGCGGCGCCAGGGGAGCAGTTGGGGGTTCGATGCCTTGCTCAAGGGCACCTAAGTCATGGTATTAAAGGTGGAGAGAGAACTGTACATGCACTCCCCCCACCCACAATTCCTGCCGGCCCGAGACTCGAACTCACATCCCTTCGATTGGGAGTCCGACTCTCTAACCATTAGGCCACGACTTCCCCAGTCGATCTTATTTGTATATTTGCATGTACTGTATTGTATTTGTAACATTCTAAGAAACCCTTTTTTGTAACTTTTAAATAACGTTATAATAAGAAAACTGAAAATTATAATATTCATAGAAGATTAACAATATACATTCAAATTATGTTCAGATGAAAATAAACGTGTTTCTTGTTTTCGTAACCATTAAATAACAAGACAAGAAAACGGGACATTTCAATGTTTTTATAGTCTAGATTTGTTAAGCTTTCTTCCTAGTTCAGACTGTTAAAACATGGTGCGCTCTACTAAACTGTTGTCAGGTTTTGCAGTGTGAATAATTACAAGAAAGTAACATGTGCTCAAAACATTTTGGAGACAAAAGTTGAGACAGTTTAACAGGTATATCTTATCAACAAAACCAAAAAACTAAAGGGTTTTAATGAGCCCCCAAAAGACAATAAGCCCCTTCCCCCAGTTAAAATCCCATTATGTTAAAGGAAACCCACACTCCTCCAGCAGACCCCCCACTGTGCCTCACTCTTTCTCTCTCTTTCTCCAAATAACTAGATAATTTGCATGCTAAGTATGGGTGGCTATTTTGTTGATAATGGTCAATGGAAGAGTGATATGCAGATTAAATTAGCAGGCAGGGGGATCTATTGTTTGAAGACTCAATCTCACATGGAGCAAGGAGGAGAGAAAGACAGGAAAGAAAGAGCAGAGAAGGATCGGGAGGAGGGTATGAGGAAAATATTCTCAATGGGAAAAATGCCAATGTTTCATGAGATTCCAGATAGTTGCATAAGGTATAATAAAGTAGAGCCCGTGTCTCTAAAGATTCCTCTTGCTGAGAAAAAAAAAGACTTTTGAATTGATTCAAGGCCATTTTAATGAAAGAAGGAAAAAATCAAGACTGTTTTAATGGAAGATTCCAAACATAGTTGTACAGTTTTAAGTCACTCTGTGCTCCAAAAACACAGATACAGCTCTATCACCTTCCATACGGCAATTAACAGCAAAAAAGTTTCGTTGTGACAGCTCACACCTCCCCTGACCCACAAATCCTCACACTCCACCCCAGATATAGTGACACCTATCTGGCTTGAGTGTGTAAATCCAGCCCCAGGCTTGTGAGGCCTTCATGGAGGTTGGGCATAACAGCTGTCTCTTGCATGTGTTTGAGAAGCCATGAATAAACAGAGAGAGCCACAAAAGCTTTGAGAGCCAGAGACCACACACGCACAGAACCCAAAACACTTTCTCACACTTCACAGTCGCCTTGCTCAGCTACATATGCTGCCAAACAAATGCTACTGCAACCTTGAAACGTTACCCAACAGGCCACATGCCTTTCTCATGTTTATCCTCCATGTGAAAGGCTAATGCAAAATCCCGACACATCGCATTCATTATTTAGTGCCTGTGTCATTTCATACAGTGTCATATGCCATGTTTTTTCCTTTCTTCATGTACAGTCAACAGTAACACAAATCTGATAATAGAACTACAGTAGATAGCAGATTTTCTTTCAAAGAAACTTGAATTTAAGCTATACACTTCCTCAGTTTATGCATAACCCTTTGGTGCTCTTTGGTCATTTTTTACTGAAAAATGTAATGTTGTGGTTTTTAGAATTTTTTTACTTCATCGGAATGGTACAAAACATGGTAAAAGTTTAGGCACTGGCTATGTGAACACACACACAAATCATAAACATTATTCAAAAAGTTAAAATGGTCCCAAAAGAAAAAGACACACTTGTACTCTTCCCAGTCAAAAATGGCCACATTGGAAACTAATGGGAAACAAATATCTTTTAGTGGAAATGTTTGGTACTGCTCCCAGACAAAATCTTGCTGGAAGCTATTTTTTTTTTTTATTATTAGTATCAACCTCAAATTTGGAACACAACTTGTTCAAATAGGTGCTATAGTTGCAATGATGTTCTGAAGGGTTGCTAGAATGTTATTAGTGTTTTGAGTGGTTGGTAGGCGCTTACTAGGGTGTTACTATATAGTTATTATTGTTCTTTTGTTCCGAAAAGGTATAGATAGGTATAGGTATAGATTGTTTTCTTATAGCTCTGTTACAGTTCCTAGGGTGTTACTATTGCAATGGTGTTTTTTTGTTTCAAAAATGTTTTCTTTTAGGTCGCTAAAGTCCAAAGTATTCCGTTTTACGCGTACATTAGGGTCTGTGTGCATACTTTGTGTGTGATGGAAATTTCCACCATTTTTTGTAAATGTGCGTATTTGTGCGCAGGCTGCATATCCACACTGAATTTGCTTTTCACTAATCAGTTGTTCCACAAGGTGGCAACACTGGTCTGGGACATTGTTTCACAGTAGAAAACAAAACTAAAGAGTTGAAAAATAACAACAACAAAATAGCGAAGACTGCAAAAACAACAGACGGCCACATCGCTGGGCTTCCATCACCCTGCTTTTATGCACATTTTGAAGTATCGCATTAGAATCGAGTGATGGAAACACTAAATTTCGAATAAAAATGCCTTAATTCGCAAAAAGGTTTTTACGCTCGCTTGAGGTGTTTTTAGACTTGTGGGAAAAAGGGTTAATGCGAATAATGGGAGATGGAAATGCATTTTGCGAGTAAATTCCTCCAAGCGCATCAAAAAACTAATGTGACTTTGCGCTATGGTATGGTAAATCCTGACTAACCAGCTGACCGATCTTGTTCCACAACATCTGAAATGTTGTTATATGGTCATTCGGAAATGCCCGAGCAAAGTCTGTCATCAAAGTATTTCTGTTTTTGCCTTCCAGAACTGTTAAACGACTGCATTCCCAAACAGCAGCATCCACCTCCGAAAGCAATACCCGTATTCATTGTGTTTCGTCTGCTCATTCTGAGGTGCAAGTCATTTATTATATATGAAAAGTATTATATTCAGTAGCTTCTCCTAGTTTCCTCAGTGATGTATAGTGCCAGTTTATCAGGAAGTGATGATTTTATTCTCTTTGACTCGCTGGATGGAAACGGTGCTTGTTCGCAAATGTTTTGTGTGATATTTCAATTTTGCGCATAAGTTAAATTCGCAACTTTAGATGGAAACCCGTCTGTTGACAAGTGCATGTGTGAGAGTGTTATAGGATCACTGCAACTTTAGTGAAAAAGAATAAAAAGACACATTTATCTGTCATAACTTCTGGAGAAAAACAGAACAGACACTGGACAAAGATGGAGCTTTCTAGAGCGCATGTGTCGACCACCTGTTTTCAAAGTATACTTGGGCTTTAGTGTGCTCTGATTGGTTACTAGTGTATTGCCAGTTGGTTGCTAAGGTGTTTTAAGTGGTTGGCAGACAGATAGGTACAGATATCGAGAGACATAGAATAGTTTAAAGAAAAAATATCAGAGTTTCATATAGCTCTGCTCTGTTATATTTAGTTGCAAGGATGTTCCTAGTGTTTTGAGTACTTGGTATGTTGTCAGTAGGTGGTGTTCTTTTGTTTCAAACAATTTTTTTTTTTTAATAAACATTTGCTTGCATGCTATTATTGTTGGTTGCTGAGGCTTTGCTATATGGTTGCTAAAGTCTTCTTATTGGTTGCAGATAGACTTAGACAGACAGATAGATACAAGTCTGTTGCTAGGGTGCTCTGAGTGGTTGCTAGGCTGTGGCTAAAGTGTATTGAGTGGTTGAAAGACATTTGTTAGAGCATTCTGGGAATAATTAGCCTTGGAATAATTATAACTAATCACACTGATGTTATAGGATTTTAAGTAAGGAGTGGACTGTGCACATCTACTGAGAAGTATGACTCAAGTTTTTTTTTTCACTTCTAACAAATCATATTTAAGTGGAAAGTCTGTTAGAAGAAGCTAAGAGGAGATCTCAGGGTGTTAGACTGGAGATACTATAGTTATTCAGGCTAAAAGTATCCTACAGTGGGTGGAGAGGGTGATGACAGATGAATGGTTTAACGGAATGTCCTCATGCATTCTCAAATCATCAGGATATCGGATGAGATGCCTGAATGTTGGAGACAGACGGCAGATTCAATTTTGTTCTTTGTGCTCAGTTCTCCAGGGATCCTGACCTATGTTTCTGTAGGAATACACTGGAAGTGACTCTCCTCAAATTGCACACTCTTAAATACACTCACGTGTAAAAAGAAACGAGTATGTGCACCGTCGCAGATTGCTTTAATTCAGCAGTGAGTAATAGATCTCCACCGCTGTATTGTGCACACTTTATGAGTGAATACTGGTTTGTGTGAGGTTTTTGGCTTGTACGTGTGTTTATACAGGCCTTTACCATTTTATATCTGTCAGAGCTTTACCGACATCAGTAAGCACTTAATAGTTTCTACTTTACCTAACGGCAGTCTTATGACCTTGTGCTTTGACATTAATTAATATCATAAACCCATATAAAACCTTGCTGGCGCTGCAATAACGTTAACAAGACCACATCAGAGTGAGCTAAGCCTTGGAAAATACATACTGAGAGAGACCATCTGAGCTTTCAGCTTTTCATTTCATGGCCTTGAATCACTCCGTCAGAACTCTCTCCACCCACTGACTCCCGTGACGGAAACCAACACACACATTTCACAGACTTGCTGAAATCAGCTTTAGGGAGAAGGTGTAGGACGCTAAAATGTCTGCAGAGAAGTCTGAGGCTAGTTCTTACCCTTTTTATTAGAGGGAATATTTCTCATGATGGGTTTATTTACCTAGCAAAAAAAAAAGAAAAAAAAAAAAGAAAAGTTTTTCTAATTCTATTTCTGTTCTAAAAACATAGTGACCCTTTTGTGAGAACATGCCACGAAAAAGGCACATGTTCACTTCACTCATTTTCACAAGTTAAACAACATGTCCATTAAACAACATACAGTTCGTAGGCTTTTCAGCAAAAATATAAATGGTAAAATTGTAATAAATAAACAATTAGCAGACAAAAACTATAGCATATAGTGGTCATTTGATTGAATTTATCAAGTGTGGAGATATAGGCCTAGTGGTCATTTGTTTACCTTCTGGAGTAGCCTGTTCATTATAATTGTTGTCATTTTAGAGATTATCATTATTTCTGTGAGATGCTTGGAACCAACATAAATCAGTATGTGGCCTAATTGGACTTATAAATCAAAACCTTATAGCTACTAAAACTCTTGTGACTACTAGCCCCGGTCTTGAATGTAGACAGTCGTGCTCTTGTTGATTGAATTTGTGTGAAAGATCGCGCCCTCTCATGGCTGGTACAGGAACTGCAGGAGCGCTGCCTTTAATAGAGCCAGATGGAAAATGATAGACGAAAAGACTGCAGGTTTGATCTTCCTGTAGGCTATGTGTGTGTGTGCGTGTGTGTAAAGACCTTCAGGTTTAAATGAAATTTGATCTCTTGAGAGCTTGTTGGTACATTGTGTTGCCCATTCAGTGGTTTCATAACGAGACAGGAAGTTCTACCCTCCACACCATCTTCATACAAAATCTAGAAGTTACACAACTCACCTGATACAGCCCAATGAAAAATAGCCCTCGTTTGTCCCAACAACTTTTTTTTTTTTTTTTTTTTTTTTTTTTTTACAGAACATCGTCATGTGTTTTCCATCCCTTTCTTTGTAGTCCCTCCATCTGGACTGTGTTTAATGGATGGTTAGCACAGTGGTTGAAGAACCGGAACATTCATTATTTGTTGTATCATCGATTTCAGATTCAGCCATAAAAACAAAAACTGTGGTCTGTCAGGCGGTATCTTGTTGTCTAAATGGGCTGCAGTTGGCCAAAATAAATCATGCAAAATTGTTTGGCTGAGACTCTAGGTTGATTGAGACGGAAATGTCCATGTAATTGTAGATTCATGAGCAACATACCAATAGGATCAGACCCATTCAGACAGTAAAAATATAATAAATGATTTTTTTTTTTTAAGATAAATGTATTTTTGACCCTCCATTGAATGATCTATGGAATGATCTAAGGTTTATTTATCCATAAACCTGAAGAGAAACATAAAACTGTGAATAAAAAAGTATAAAAAAGTCTTTAGAAAGCCGAATGAAACAGTAATAATGTAAAATTCTATTTTTTTTAAAATCTTTTATTTATTTACTGGTTTCATGTTTACAATATTTATTCAGAAGTCAAGACACAGTGGGATTGTATACAGTTATATGAACACATACCCAGTTTTCACAGTATTGCATTATGTTGAAGTGTGTGGAAGTACTCAGGCATATCCATTTACGACATCAGCATTGAGTGACTGGCAATGTGATTGTTTCTATTATTTGAAAGTATTATTTTTTTTTAATGTTGGTGACCAATATTGCTGTACATCTCTCCTTTAGAACATTGATGTAGAAGCAGCACATGTTTTGAATCTCAACATCATATACAGACATGGCTAATATGTAAAAAATGTAGAGATACAGAAACTATTAATTATGAACTTGATACAAACACAGCTAAAAACAGTTCTGAACATGTTTCGACACAGTGGCCATCAGCGTACAGGAGAAATATGAGTAGGCCTATGTGCTGTACAAAAACAGGTAATTTCGGGTGAGACTCTCTCCAGGTGTGTTTTATGAATGCATACAATTCTGTTTTTTTTTTCACCTGCACACTACACAATAGAGCTTTGAAAGATTAGTAGGTATATTCTTTCACATATTTCCATATCATATTCCAAAATCATCTCTCTCGCACACTCTTCATCTCTTTTCTGTGCAAAATATACAAAAACTAAATTACATATCAAATCAATAAGTGCATTTAATTTAAACTTATTTACAATCAAATTGTGCAGTAAACATTCTCTGGACATCAGTTTGCAGAGAGGCAGAAAAGCCAACATATGTGAGCCTCTCTCAATAAATATGATGCTATCCAACTTATTGTGCAACGCAGAAGCTATTTTCTGTGAATATGAAAGACTTCAGATTAGCTGCTCCGACTGGAAGAATAAGAGAAAGCAGTAAATGGTAAAACTATTTGTGCAACAAACTGGTGTTTATGATTATGATAATAAATTAATATAATATAATATAACAATTACCAGTTTGCAACATCAAGCCGCTTAAAGGACTATTTTTTGTACAGCTAAAATGACACTGGAAGCCTCACGCATTCAAGTTATAAATGGATGCACGCACTCCTATAAATTACTTAAAAAATAAGGTGGATATGGATCTAAAAAAATATAGAATGTATGAAATACAGTGGTGAAATCAGGTTTGATCAACCATAAAACATGTTTTAGGTAATACTAGTCCAAATTGTAAAAACAGCGAATCTTATGAAATAGAATCTGATATTCTTTTAGAAATATATTTGATTAAGCTGATTAAGATCTGAATAAACAACATACAAACTGACCGCCATGCTGCAACAGTGTCACGTTTACTCATGCTGGTGTGTTTTTGGTTTTACAAGCACACCAACTATTTACAAAGGCGAGACTTTCACCAGCACTTGGCCAGCGGAGCAAGAGGCGATTTCATTCGTCTGCTGGGGCTGAAGATATCCCTCGCTTCCGTCTCTAACCTCACACCCGGCACCTTAAAGATGGACACAGCTGACGGAGAAAGAGAGAAGGTTAGAGAATGAGAAATGAGACAGGAGGAAAAAGACATTTCTAAGATTGCATAATCTCTTTTCATCTTGAGTCGGCGTTGAAAAAGGTTGCCAGTTTTGACAGTAACTAAGAGGGATTTAACTTTGATCTTGTCTGTAACGGGACCGGATTAACCTTTGAAGCTGGAATTGCGTGCATTCCGCTCATATAGTGAAATTCTCCAGCACTTACTGTCCCTTAGATGCATTAACGGAGGTGGAAGAGTGTTGAAATATGGGTGTAGCAATGCATCTTGGGCTGAAATCCTGTCCTTTGGATTCATCATCAGCATCTGCTGGGCCAGATCCTCCGTCTTGTAGGGTAACTGAGCGAGTCTAAGCCAATGTACACACACACACACACACACACACACATACGGAGAGCTATGGGTCAGACATCCATTAGAGGTGGGGGTGGAGGAAGGGAGATGAAGACCGCTATACAAAAACCCTTCTGTTCCCACTCGGAGCCAAAACGCACACACATATGCACACGAGCATGCACGCATGAACTGGTCTTACCTTTTCCAGACATCTCGAAATTGCTGGGGCTTGCAGGGCAGGAACCACTCTACAGGAACACAAAGAGACCTCTTTTAGTTAACAGACCACCAGAGCATCCAGCACTGATCAGGTATCTTCACACAATGAGCCACGAGACAATCAATGAAAGCCTTTATCATTTACTATCACTTGTGTTGTTCCAAACTTGTATCTTTATGGAACACAAAAAGAGATATTTGGCAGAATGTTCACGCTGCTCTCTTACATTTTAAGGGCTGTAAAAGTTACTTTTAAAGTTTTTTTGGTAATTTTTTGGAGATGACAGCCCATGGTCAATGTATGCTTTTGATACATGGAAAACAGCAGCATGAACATTCTGATGAATTGCTTCTTTTGTACAGTGTTGTCATTATTAATTAAAACGTAAAAATAGTCAAATTTTGTTAACTGAAATAAAATAATATTTTATTAAAAATAATAAAATGTTTCCTTGGCAACTAAATGAAATAAAATAAATTGAAGTACTAAAAATGACTAAAACATATATTTTTTTTTAAGCTACACACGCACACACACACGTGCGTGTATACATATGTATAAAGTAACTGACAACGTTACTAAAACTAAAATAAAAAATTACAGCTGCACACTTATATATATATAATATAATATATATATATATATATATATATATATATATATATATATCTCATCTGAAATTAGGGCTGTCAAATGATTAATCACGATTAATCACATCCAAAATAAAAGTTTTGTTTACATAATATATGTATGTGTACAGGGTATATTTATTATGTATATATAAATACACACACATAAATGATATATTTAGAAAATATTTACATGTATATACATTTATATATTTATATTCTTATATTTTATATTATATATAAATATATTTAATATATAAACATAACATATTCTTCTTAAATATATACATGCATGTGTGTGTATTTATATATACATAATAAATATACACAGTATACACACATATATTATGTAAACAAAACTTTTATTTTGGATGTGATTAATCGTGATTAATCATTTGACAGCCCTATTATATATATATATATATATATATATAAACTAATACAATGACAACATTAAAATGAAAAAAATTAAAATATAACAAATAAATTCTAAAAATGCTAATAAATAGCCTACTAGTATAGTAATAATATCACTATATATATTGTGGTGATGATATATGTGACCCTGGACCACAAAACCATTCATAAGAGTCAATTTTTTGAAAATGAGATTTATACATTTTTTATACTGAAAGCAGAATAAATATGCTTTCCATTGATCTATGGCTTGTTAGGATAGGACAATACTTGACAGATACATACTATTCGAAAATCTGAAATCTGAGGGCGAAAAAAACCCCAATCAAAATATTGAGAAAATCATCTTTAAAGTTGTCCAAACGAAGTTCTTAGCAATGCATATTACTAACCAAAATTACATTTTGATATATTTACGGTAGAAAATGTACAAAAATATCTTAATGGAACATGATCTTTACATAATATCCTAATGATTTTTGGCATAAAAGAAAAATCAATAATTTTGCCCCATACTATGTATTGTTGGCTATTGCTACAAATATACCCATGCTACTTATAACTGGTTTTGTGATCTAGGGTCACATATGATATAAAGTGTTTCTTATATTGTCTTTGTCCTATTGTTTATAATTTGCATATTTGTTCTTATTTTTTAATAACAAAGATAGTGTAAAAAACAAAAATAACAATATTGTGATATATGTCATCATGAAATGTTGTCAAATGTCATATAACTGTATATGAATAATACTATAATAACTGCTTTTTGTTTGAGTTTGGGTAAACTACTAATTTTTTTAACATCCAAAGAAAAATTCTAACCACTATACAGAACCCTATAATAGTAAAAAAGCTATAAAGATGGTTTGAAGAAGCCTTTTTATGAGTGTCCTTCTGTCAGTGACTGTGGTCATGGGCCACCCGGTCATTCTTGGCTGAAACCTGAGGCAACACTTACGCTTCAGCACACCTGGATATACCTGAGAGACCACAGTGGGTTCAGGTAGTTTCTCTCCAACACACAGTACACACACACACAGAGAGCAGCCCGGGGCTTGGGTAAACCCAGATTCATGGAGTAACACAACAGGCAAGACCTGCCAGCAGTTTACCTACCACACACACACGCCATCTCCATCAGTACCCACACACTCTAAATGAGGCATATTTCCCAAAGCCACCTCACATTGCTCATTTGTGCACCTGTGTAATGAGTCTACACTTTATTTCCAGGACTGCGATGGAAAGACATCAACCCCTTCCTGCATGAGTGTGTGAAGGTGTGTGTTTGTGTCTGACTCAAAGGTGTCAAGTCAACTCATGGCCAACACAACCGCTAACAGAACACCTATACACACAAAATGATTTATACTGGAAACACAGCTTCAGCACAACTCTGTGAATTTGCTCTAGCCATTTTCTGTTTGTATGACTGCATGTTATTAAAACGACAGGCCCTTGGCAACAAGTTTACACCCACACATTTCCAAGCACACACGCAGTGCATACAGATGACGGTGTCTATGTGTCGTTCTAATTCTAAATTTATGGGTACATGCGTATTTACTGGATGTTTAAAATAACAGATAAATCTGCAAGACTGTAAAAAATCAGCATGTGCAGGAACAGTTCACTAACAAAATTACAATTCTGTCATTATTTACTTATGACTTTAAAAATTTACACGGAAGAAACATGATATTTTGGAGCATAATACAGCTTATCTCTTACAACACAAACGTAAGCAATTTTCATGGGAATGTGTGAGACTTATGATTTATTAGATCCTATAGGTAAATAACTTGACAAATAACAAAGTGCCGTATATTGTTTATAATAAATTAAATTATATGATAACAAATACCAGTTTGCAACATCAAACAGCATAAAGAACAGTTTATGTACAGCTAAAATAATTGGATTCACCTGACACTGTAAGTCTGGCACATTCAGTTTATTAATGGAAGTCTTTTTAACTGTTGTGATAAAAAAATAATAATATAGGTGAATAGCATATTATTGCATTGTATATGTTATAACTTATAACATATAAATTGCCGATATTAAAGATCTATACATTCTGTCCAAATATATTATAATTAAATATATTTAATTAATTAATTAATAATAAATAATAATAATAATAATAAACTAAAACCCATCATTTTAAATTGGGTTCAAAAAAATTATAAAAATGAATTTTAAAGATTAACTTTATGTGAGCGTTAGTGGCAAATGTAGTCTAAATAAAAAAGGAGGAAATTGGCATGCACAAGTAAATTGTCAGTTATATATCCAATATCTATAAATAAAACATATTTACCAATATGGTACCAAGATATAAATTTTATTCCTCAAAACTATGGTTCTCAAACGGGGCCTTAGCAAACTTCAAGGAGGCCCAGATGACTTTAAAATAATTTAAAATAAGATAAAACAAGTATTAAAATATGTTAAACCGGGGGGAAAAAATCCAGATATTCTTTACCTTAATTCCCAATTACTTTTTCCCTCTTTTAACCAGGGTTCCCACAGTCTTGGAAAACCTGAATACATGAGGTAGCCTTATTTTAAAAGTGTAATTTCTAGACCTTCAAATTAAAAATTGAATAAAATGTTATAACTCCATTGACATTTTTATAATTAATTGACATTTTTCTAGTTTCAAGATCTAACCTTTTCTATCAGCTAGAAATTGAGTAAAAACATTTTTAAAAATCCTTATCCAGTAAATTGTGAACAACTGGAAAAGTCATGGGGCCGTTGAATGTTGTTGTTGTCATTTAGAAGTTTTGGAGTCCAAATGTTTGAGAACCACTGCCCGAAAATGAACCATAAAAACTGCCTGTATGATTTGCGGCTCTATTTAAAATCTTTAGAGACCATATGAGATGATGAGGCATGCAAGAATGAATGGCTTTGATGAATTGCATGATGCATCTGAATTTGGCAAGTCTAAATACATGCATGTGTGAATGAGATTTTAGAGCTTTGATTTAGGGAAAGATTATCAATGAATAACATCATAATTCAAAACATATTTTGTGTCCCACAGAAGGAAGTAAGTCACACAGGTTTGGAACAACATGAGAGTAAATGATGACAGAAATCCATTTTTAGGGGAACTAACCCTTTAAGAACATATTTCTTCTTGATCTAAACCCCTAAAATTACTTTAATTGCTATAACATAATTTTGTCAAGTTTATTACATTTTATTATTAAATTTTTATGTAACTAACATAGACGCATGCATTTAATGACTGAGACAAATCTGTGCTGAGGCAGGAAATCACCTCTCATAGCAGACACATCTGTGAGATTACAGTACAGATACAGATGAAAGAAGGATTTTGCACACACCTGGTTTATAGTTTGGCAGATCACTGACACCTGGCCAGCTCTCCTCGGTCGGGACCCCGAGGACCTCAGAAGTAAAGAAGAGGAGAGATATATAACGAGGAGAGCAGGATAGAAGAGAAATCTCACACAATTCTAGTACATTCTCACAAACAGACTCACAGCCCAAATCTTCAGCAGCTGCTCAAAGACATCAGCTACTCCAGGAAACGCTGGTGACCCCTGTAGCATCTCGATAAAAATGCAGCCAGCTCCCCTAAACATCAACATTTAAACATATCTGTCAGACCAGGGCTGTAGCTGACAGGTGGGGAGACCAAAACTGAGTGTTGGGTAATAATTGATTTTCATTTCAGTTGCAACATACCATTTTAATATGCAATAGATGATCAAAATTAAACACAAAGAACATCAATTTTGTTTCTTAATTGGTCAAATATATAAATCCAAAAGTTCTGTAGACAAGTATGTAAATGTTTATTATGTGTCAATAAATTACAATATACAAACTTATACAGGATGAACACTTATTCAGATTTTCCAAATTTGGTTCAAAATTTTGAAAAAAACTGCTATTGTCTATTATTGTTTTCATTTTGTTTGACCCATGTAACCTAGTTTTATAATAAATAATGTTAGCTAAAGATGCGTAAACAGTCAGTAATAAAATAAGAACAAGTGAACAAATTACTAGCAATAGCAATATAAAATAAACAAAAATTTAAGAAATATTTGAATGTATGTATGTATATATATATATATATAATATGATTAATATTATACATAAACATATATATATTAAATATACTTCTTAAATACATACATGTATGTAAGTGTTTTTATATATATATACATATAATCTGGGGGTGTAACGGTTCACAAAATTCACGGTTCCGTTCGATGCGACAGCAGTGTCACGGAGCAGTGTCTATGCTCAGATTTGTCAAAATGGCACTACGCTGATTTGGAGAGACACAGAGGAGAGGAATTGTTGAATAAAGTCATTATTTTTGTTTTCTTTGTGTACAAAAAGTATTCTCGTCACTTCATAACGTTATGGTTGAATCACTGATGGCAGATGGACTATTCTGACGATGCTTTTCTTACGTTCCTGGACCTTGACACTGTTATTTATTTTGGATGTATGTAATCATGATTAATCGATTTGACAGCACTATTATTTTTTCTTTTGTTCTTTAATTAACATTAATTACACAGACAGCAGTAGGTATATTACGTGGCTGTCTCTTCAAGATCAAATGCACGGACATGCACACATCTAACAATTTTTAACGATTTACAAACTATTTTTTAGCTATATACAATATGCAAATTGACTTCTCTTTCTCATCATCTTGCGCTTGAAAAGTTTCAAATCATATGAATGCTTAAACCGACAAGACTGGCAAAAAGCATTAAGTTGAAGGGGGGAATTTTCAAATTGCTGAAATTTTGGAACCCCCCCCCCTCAAGAATTGCGTCTGTTGCTCTCACTATTATGAATCTTTCTAAGAAGAATGAATATGCTTGCGTGTATGTGTGTGTGTGTGTACAAGGACTCACCAGATGTCCAGGGCTGTGGAGTAATCAGTGGAGCCCATGAGAACATCTGGCGGGCGGTACCATAAAGTCACGACCTCGGCTGAGTATGTTTGGCATGGTATGGACTTAGATCGGGCCAGACCTGAAGAAATAAGAGGCCCACCATGGTTTAGAATGCATGATAGAGCGTATTGGTAAGCATGTTAGTATTTGCATAAGTGAAACTACCAAAATCGGCTAATTTGAGCTCCCCCAAATAACTGATGAGCAAATTCTGAGGTTTGAGGTCTCGATGCAGAATTCTTCTGCTGTGAATGTAAGACAATCCTCGCAGCAACTGAAACATAAAGAGCTGAAGAAACAGACTGAGCATGAGAAAGCCGGCTCAATATTTCTGACCTTGTATATTTTTTATGCAGTCGTGTGTTTGTTTACCCTAATGTTGTATGAGTGAAGTCCACCAGGATGCTGAATCATGTATTGAGACAAATCTGTTTGCTGAGAGGGAAAGAGATGTAAAATTTGACTGACAGATAGACTAAATAAACTTGGAAGGTGATTGCCAGCATCAGACTCACCACATACTCAAAGACAAAGGTGAGAGACTCCCGCGTGTGGATGATGTCATGAAGCAAGACGATGTTGGCATGTTTAAGGCCCTTTAACAAGGAGGCTGGGAATAATCACAAATAAAATGTATAATTATGTATAATGTATTTTTCCAAAAAACAGTAATATAGTGAAATATTATTACTATTTCTAATTTTCTGTTTAAATTATATATTTTATATCATTAGATATATTACAACTTACACACATATATACTGTGTGTATATATATATATATATATATATATATATATAATATATATATATATTCTAGTATATTTTAAAAATGCTATTTGTTTTTCAGCAGCCATTACTCTAGTTTTCAGTGTCACATGACTCTTCAGAAATCATTCTTATGCTGATTTGGTGCGCAAGAAACATTACGTAATATTATCAAGACTGGTTTTTCAAGGTTCAAAATAACAGAATTTATTTGAAATAGAAATCGTTTGTATTAAAAAATGTCTTTGCTGTTATTTTTTGTAAATTAAATGTGTCCGTGCTGAATAAAAAGTATTAATTTCTTTCATATAAAACAATTCTGACCCCAAACTTTTGAACGGTAGTTTGTCAGAACATAGAAATATAAAAATATAAAATAAAAATATGAACTTAAGTACAAACAATTTGTTAATGCACAACTCCACTATTCAT
The DNA here is from genome assembly GCF_018340385.1 of Cyprinus carpio. NCBI lineage: Eukaryota > Metazoa > Chordata > Actinopteri > Cypriniformes > Cyprinidae > Cyprinus > Cyprinus carpio. The sequence continues at coordinate 800,128 of NW_024879257.1, forward strand.
ATTTTAATGATATACATCTATATGTGATGAAAACCCCACATCCATTTGTGTGTGTGTAAGCACTTTGATTCTTGGCTGTGTGTGTGTGTGTGTGTGTGTGTGTGTGTGTGTTTGTGTGTGTGTGTTGTTCTTTTTCATTACCTTCTCTAATAGCTGTGAATGGAATTCCTTCCTCAGTTTTCATGTGAATCACCTTTAAAGCCACAAGATGACCGTTTATCCTGTTACAAACACAGAAAAACCAAACAAGCATCTGAAAACAGTTTACCTGACCTCTGCTTTCTGGAGAATAAACACAATCACAAGCTCTCCCTTTTAAAGAGATTAAGCAATCAAATTTGGAGTTTTGACTATTGACTGTAAGGTTATTTATATACTAGTTTATTCCTGACAAATTTCACATGTAGAATATACACTTTTAAAATGTAAAGCCTTTCTCTTCTATTTTTTTTTTAAATGTGAAGAGAATGTCCCCTTGATCAAATAACACCTGCCTAGCACTAGCAATAGCACATAGTAAATCATAATTCATGTCTGTAAATTGAAGCCTATTGGCTATTTAAAACTAAGGGGCAAGCCCTTTGATGTGTCCCACCCTACTTCCTGTTTCAATAGGAAATAATGCAACACAAAAAAGAAATCTGCAATTTTATGGGTCTTGGAAATCCTATCATTTCGTCTATCATTTGAATCATCTGGTGGTGTTTAGTAGTGGTTAACTTTATGATGCCATTCATGGAAACTAAATCCACTCGCTGTGGATATTCCAAAATCATTTAAGTTTAAGTGGGGTAACATTGTTCCTTTAACCACATAAATAAGCAAAAATATTACTTAATGTAAAGCTTTCTATCCTAAGACAGCTGCAGAGAGATGTATGGGAACTGTTTCTTATTACAAAACATTGGTTGTTGTACAACAACATCAAACTGCTTCTCAGTGTAAGCCTCAGGCGGGTATCCATATGTTGCAGGATGACCTTATAAAATGAATCCATGTAAAACAAGCTGCCATAGAAGAACTCAATGAATGCCTACAGGGAGGCAATGAAAGGAATCATTTGCTGTCTATTATACAGAAGAACAAAGCCACAGGGTGGTGTATCTGAATAATGTGCTTGCTAACTGAATACTGCCATAAAACATTCATCTTGCCTCAGTGAATAAATGTCTCTCTATTGGCAACATCTAAATGAGTTCTATGTATAACACTGTTTTGAGTGTTTCTATGAGTATTGGCATATGACTACTAACCTGCTAATTCCTTTGTACACTGTGGCATATGTGCCCTCGCCAAGCTTTTCAAGATTTAGATAAGATGTTGCATTCCCAAACTGCAGGCCAGTTTTCTGTGAATGAAATGCACATGCTGTTATTTCCCCAGCCAAGCAACTGCCATTGAAACAAATGACAGGTAGCTATTATAGACCTCTTTGGTGTAACTGCCATACATTTTTAACTGAAAGCAATGAAACCAATCAATAAGCTTAAAAAAACTCTATGATTCTTGAGTAAATACTAGAGTAAATTGCCAAAGAAAATAGCAATTCCAAAGTAAAAAAAAATCTGCAAGCCAAACATGGTGCTTTCACTTACAAACTGAGACAGCTGAGAAAATATAGCACAAAAGTATTTAACCCTGTAAAGCCTGAAAAATAAATAAAAATAAAAATAGTCAGAAATATCTATTTTATAGGAATATTTAACTGTAAATTCAGACAAGTATATATATAATGCAATGCAGTACAGTGATGATTGAGAAATATACGAGTAAACATCCCTCAAAATGTGTTGTATTTACTTACATATTTAATTGGTTATTTTTTATTTGATTTTTTTTAAAATTTTTTTTTGGAGAATTGAGTAATTTGATTTCAAATAAGTAAAAAGAAAAATAAAAAACGTAAATACCCGACCTGAAGATGGACATTTAAAAAATTATACTAAAAGGCCTTTTATTTGCTAAAAAAATTATAAATGTAAAAAACAATATGACAAATGTACAGCTTATAATAAGTCATGTATTGTAAATAGTTACTGTTAAAGTAACTTTCCTCAAGACTGAGCATTGTTTGTTTTATCTCTGTGTATCTATGATTGAACTTCTTGTTGTGTGTCTGAGTTGTATCTGTGTGTTCCTCACCCACTGGAACTCTTGCTGGAAGCTCTTTCCTCCCATAGGATCGCTGTTACTGCGGCCCCTCTGAACTCTGAGCCGTCGCACCTGCAGCGTGTGAAACCAGTGCGGCTGTGGTTTCTCCACCCCATCCAGCTCACCCAGCTGAAAGCAGACACAAAGACAGAGAAACACACCGGGATGGTTTGATCTATATCAGATACAGTGTGCGATGTTATTACACCGTGTTTCACTGATATAGCCATCCTACCGTATCCATCACACCTGTCTGTGTGCATACAAGTGTGAACCATGTCCTCATTTTCATGCATATGTGGCTTCAGTGTTTTAATTTATACCAGCTCTGAAGCTCTGAATCCTAAAGTGCTTTACATGCTGATTAAATGATTAACATTTAAATTATACATTTAAATGATTATGTATGTATGTATATATATATATATATATATATACATATACATATACACACGCACACACACACTATAATGAATTCAGTCTACTAACTTCTGTTCACTCACCACCAGAGGTCACCCGCTCACTACATGGACTCTCACACTAAACAGACTGTTCCACTATACCCTGGACTACATTTGCCATCATCCATTGCACTGATTGCACACAGCTGTAACCAATCACATGCTCACCTGTAAGCGATTACACCCACTTTATAACACACTCTCAGATCCTGCTCAAGTCCCCGAGCATTGTTCTGCACGTTTCACTCTTCTAGTCTTCGCTGCGTTACCGAGCCATTCTGTGTTTTCTGATTATTGCCTGTTTATCTTGGCTTAACCCTTTGTCTTTCTGTTTCGGACTATGTTTGCACCTCGCCTGGACTATTGCTCTTGTTATTGGATTTCCCCTCACGTCTAGCCCTCTGGATATTGTTCACCGACTGTTGACCCACGATTGCCCTAGGAATGCTCTGTCTTGCCTGTTATGTACCTGTTTGTCACTGTTTGACCCATGCCTCTTATGACCATGTCTCTTTTGAATAAAAAGCTTGCAAATGGATCTGCACGTCTCTCGTCTCGTCAGCCCCGTTACACACACACACACACTTACACATACACACTCACTACTGTTTAAAGAAATTAAATGCATTGAAATGCATTAAACCGATCAAAAATGAGTAAAACATTTATAATGTTACAGAATATTTCTCTTTAAAATAAATGCTGTTATTTGACTTTTTATTTGTCAGTAAATTCTGAAAAATCGTATCACAGTTTCCACAAAAATTTTTAAGTAGCAGAAATGTTTTTTTTTTAATAAGAAGAAATGCTAAAATAGTAATAAAATATCCTATAATAATAAAAATAATAAAACATACTAAAATAGAAATAGTTTTTTGAAAATTTTAATATAATCCACTATATTACCGTTTTACTACTTTTTTGATCAGATAAATGCAGCTTTGCTGAGCATGAGAGACTTTTTTTTATTGATTTTTCTTTTTTGCATTCATTTTTGCTTTTTTGTGGTACACATAGTCTTTCAAACTCATAACATTCAATTTTGTGTGGTGCTGTAGATTCTATAAAAGCAAATTATATTAACACAGAAAGAAAGAAAGCTAGGGTCTACAGATATTTATTCTACAATCAAACAATAAATTAATGAGCACCTTCAAACTGTATAAAAAACCTTTCAAAATCTCTGCCATTTTGTTTAATTTGATTAACTGAAATGGTATTTTGGCAGGAACTATAGTTACCATGTTATATTTTTGTAAGGATAACAACAGCACACGAAGTTGTACAGCAGATGATGTCAGAATGTCCTGACACAGAAGTCTCTTTTAGCTCTAATGTTCCCTATTTATGTCTCCTTGCCTAACTTCTGTTCATTTGAGTGATTTCATCGCACACAGGGACAGCTGACACTCTCAGAATGGACTCTGGAGTTCTACAGAATGTACTGTAACCAGACAATTATAGCTTCAGATCATCTAGAACTAAAACAGCTTCCTTCCATCAAATACATTACATTCAGCTCTCAATATTTTCTTGGAAGAGACACAAGAACACTAAAATAGGTAGAAATGCTAAAAAAGTTTAACCCTTTAACACCACAGTAAATTAGAGAACCTTATGATACGTTGTTCAAAACATTACAAAGTTAGATGCATTTTAATGAGACATTCTTCTGTAACATTAGAAATGTCACTGTTATTATAATTCAGCACTGTAAGACATCATCATATAGCGCTGTTTGATGTCAAACACTCTCTCTCTCTCTCTCTCTCTCTCACACACACACACACACACACACACACATACAAGCACACCCATCTGACCTCAGCGACTGGGAGGGAGGACACACTCCATGTTTTTGATGGTTTTTCTTCCATTTTCATTGCTTCCTTTATCTCTTCCACTCTCATCTCAAACATTTCCTCTTTTTCATCCCTTCTGACTTCATTTCTTTTATCTCCACAACACCAACAACATCTCCTCAAGCTTAAAGACACCCAGACCTGCATTCTCCACAGGAAATCCTCCATCTCCAAATCTACTCTCTTACTCACTCTCACTTTCTCTGATTAAGCTGGATAACTCATATGACTTGCATGAGAAAGTGTGTGTGTGTGTGTGTGTGTGTGTGTCTGCAGGCCTGGTCTTATGACTCCATCTCCCATCCATGAGAGCTAAACACAAACAGCCATGTTGTATTCGCTGAGGGGAACAAATGCATCCATTCAACTGCAGGAGAGAAAAGCATGATGGGACGGACAGTGAGAAATGGTGATATATCCTTATTAAATTATATTACATGAACTACCATTCAGATGTTTTGGATCAGTAAGTAAGAGAACATAACTGTTATGTTCAACAAGGCTGCATTTGTTTGAGCAAAAATATTCAGTAAAAAATATACTGTATCTGATAGATAGATGTGTGTCTGCATGTATGTTTTCACATGGTCTGGCGAGTCTTGTCATTACTTGTAGGCTACTGGGGTTGCTGGAGTGTAACTGTAGAGAGAGAAAGAGCTTGATGGATGTTTTCTCTATTCTTTATTGTCTCTGGCTATCTGGGCTCTGTGTCCAGATGGGACATGCTCGACCGAGCCTGGAATAAGACACCAATTACTGACAGGAGGACAGAATGTTGTGTGCTGATGTGCTGCCTCTCTCTAAGAAAATACTAGCTTACTTTTTACATTTTCTGTGCCCTACATACTGTATACTGCAAAATTATATGTAAAACAACATATTGTTGTCACGTTCATCAAAATAAAAATTGTTATTGTGCACCAGGTCTGTTGGCTCTGTTTTATACTGCATATTTTAGCAAATATAGTGGGTTACCTGTGTATTCTGTGCCTAAAGAAAATATTCATTTTATGTACATACTATACATTGTGGAACAAGTAAGAACAGGATGCCATTCCAAACACAGCTTCTCTTTCTTTTCCCCCAGTAGAGGGCAGTGCTGCATACTTTTTCCTCAACTGGTTCTTTTGCCTTTCCTATCTCTCTCTCTCTCTCTCTCTTTTTCACCCCCATTAGGGGGTAGTGCTGTATTTCTCTCTTCCGCCTCCAGCTGTCATCTGTCCTGTCTCTGTGGGTGGAGGGATGTTTGTTTGTGCTTATAATATGTTGTGCAATGTCATGTCAAATGTTCTTACCTCCTCGTAGCCCAGATGTCTTTGTTTTAACCCTGTAAAACACAAAAGAGATTTGAGATGGACCACAACACTTTAAATGTCCAGATACACAGGGTTTGCTGCAGTACACTTCATGTGTGAGAAATGGTTTGACTGTTTGTAATGGTTTCATAAAGATATTTAAACAACTTTACCAAGGAAAGAGCCTGACAGACTGAAAAAATTTTCTCTATTTTATAACATTTCCTATAATAACTATATATAAATATATAATCTAAATGAAATTAAATATATAACATAAATAAATACATGTATGCATTTAATACATAAAAAACATAACCTGAATACAAATTAAATAAAAATTATAATAATATTACATATTTAATCATATTGACTACATTTACATTACTCTGATTTAATTCAACTGATTAATAAAATATAGTATTCATCACTGCAAAACATGTTATGTGTGATAAATGGCTTTTGGTGTGTTTGTAATGGTTTTATAATGATATTTATAAGAACTTTTTATAGGAAAAGCATTTGGATACAGTGAAAAATGAAAGCAATCCTACTACTATTATATCAGATGAGAGAGAGAGAGAAAGAGAGAGAGAGTACTTATTTTATATATCATACAAAGTCAATAGTATAATTATAGATGTAATTACAGATATTAATTACAGATGTAGTTACATGTAGGATTTTTCAAAACGTATAAATAAGTAAAAACACAAATATATCTAAATATTACAATGCAAAACATGTATGTACACGTGCACTATATTAATGTTAGTACATACAGTAGTAGTTAAAGACTATACCAAATATTTAAATTAAGTACAATATAAATATAATATACAATCATGATTGTATTGAATACACTTTCTATTTAATAAAAAGCTTTATAGACCAAGATTGAAGAACAAATACTACTCCAGAATTCTCAGTATGTAACTGTGTGTGTGGTTTGATAAAGCAGGTACAAGGTGAGACACGCTCAGTGTTTAAGCTCCTGACAGGAGAGGCGAGCAGGAGCTGGTGGTTGTGCTCAGGGGGTCTGAGATTTACCCTTCACCTTCATTTAAATTTTAGCAGCAAATTAAACACTAAACGGGATCAGAGAGAGAGGAATGGACAACGAGAGGAAGAGAAAGACCCAACAATCACAGTTCAGCTGATGGATGCTTTGTAAAACAGTGCTCAGCTATTAAAACATCCTTTTAGATTGAAAAGTGTCTTTAAGGGGCGGAGTGCATCTGCTATGTAACGCGCTATTAGATATATTCTGACAGTCAGTCACAATGAACCCAACTCGGTTTAGGCTAAAGATACAGGGAACATAAAAATAAGCCCATCTTCGTAAGTTATAAGTCTCAGTGTGATTTCAAGAAAGACAGTTCTGCCCTAAAACTGTTCAGTATCTGTCATGTCAAATACTATACAGAACTTCTGTTAAGAGCAAAGTTTTTTTTAAAAGAACTGTTTCTTTAACACTAGAATAATAAATCCCACGGCAGAGATGGCTGCGGTTTTCTGAAAGACTAATACCAAAGTAGTTATGATTGTGAAATACAAAGGAATTCATTAAAGGCTCCTGCTATAGTTGATTGCATTAATGTTGCTATAACTATATCCCATTAGATGATTGAATTACAAAGCCCTGCAAGTTGACCCAGAAGACTGCATGTCTCTGTTGGATCGTTCCAGATCTAATTTACTAAAATTTCTTTTTGGCACTGCTGCAGGTGTCACTCTGGGGAGCTCTGCTGCTAGTGTCGTCCTTGACAGGGAAGAAAGGTCATCATCCAGATGACCAGTCACCATTAACCAAAACCTGCTATGGTTCTAGGAGGTTGTTACGAATGAGCACAAGTAGGCAACAGACAGTAGGTCCAAATGCAGTTTAAGATCCTTTAAATGACAATCCACAGAGATATACATCCCAAATACATGACGGAACCAAGAAAGGATCCCCAGAAACAGAAGTGGTAACACTTAACAACTCACACTGACAATAGCAGACCAGGACTTAATATACACACAGGACCCAACAGGAAATGTTACACAGCTGAACCAGGTAGACACTAATGAAAAAACAAAGCATGATGGGAAATGGAGTCCATAACCAGAACAGGCAGAAACTCAAAACACAGGAACACCCTCTAAAGCTTCTTGAAGGATTCTTGAACAGGACTTGGCTCAGGAACAGAGACTTGAACTAAATTTGGCTCCGGAACAAATTTTTGGACTTGACTTGGCTTAGGACCAGACAATTGAACTGGACATGGCTCCGGAATTAATTCTTGGACTGGACTTGGCTCTGGAATGGATTCTTGGACTGGACTTTGCTTCAGAATGGATTCCTGGACTGGACTTTGCTTAGGACCAGAGACTTGAACTGGGCTTGGGTCCGGAGTGAGAGAACAGTGTACTACCCAGACACTCAACATAGCCACTGCCATGACTGGAACTGGAAGCACTGCAGACAGAGGAACCATCTCTTTAACCTCCACTGCTGAAGGTCCTGGAATGCCAGCTGCTCTCGACATCAAGGGGTAGATCCGCTAAACTAGAAGTCAGCCTCCAATGCACAGGGAAAGCCTTGTTATCTCCAAACGCAACACTCATGACAACCGTGAACTCTGGCGTGGCATCCATGATGAGCGGAAACTCTGGTGTGTCGTCGATGGTGGCTGAAGACCTTGGCATGGCTTTTCATAACAGCTGGAGTCTCTAGCATGGTGAACAAGACAGGTGAAGCAGCAACTCTGGGTGATGAGGTTGGCAGGTAAACAGCAGCTCTGGCAGATGGTGGCTCTGGCTGTGGTCTCTTGGGAGCCGACCTTGATATGGCAGCCATCTTGGATGCTGACACTGGCTGGAGCATGGCGGCCATCTTGAAAGTTGACTCTGGATGTGACATGGTGGCCATCTTCAGGGCTGGCTCTGGCTGGAGCATGGCAGCCATCTTTGGACTTGGCTCTGGCATGGAAGTGGTGACGAATACTGGACTAGAAATCATCAGTGTGTGGCATTGTGGCAATCCTGGTCGGGCCGGACTCAGTGGCCACTGGAGCCCACGGCCTACAGCCCCACCGCAAAAAATTTTTTAGGGTATAAACTTCCTCTTCACTTCCCCCACAGTGAGCTCAGATCCACAAAACAATAAAACAAAGTCAATATATTGTGCAAGGGACCAACCTGGATCCTCATCAGGCAAGTTGAGGCTAATATCCAGGTCAAGCCCACTACAAAAACAGTCCCTCAGCAACACATCATCACCAGGTACAAGGTGGCAATACCAAAGAAACTCCTCCACATAAGCCTAAATATTACATCCCCTTTGATAAATGGAACAAGTTTTCTTTGAAGGGTCACAACGAGTACCCTTGACGTGGGCGCATGAAAACTGCTAGATCCCTTGTTTTGGTGAGTTGTTCTGGTTACGAATGAGCACAAGTAGGCAACAGACAGTGGGTCCAAATGCAGTTTAAAATCCTTTTAATGACAATCCACAGAGTTATACATCCCAAATACATGACAGAACCAAGAAAGGATCCCCAGAAACAGAGGCGGTAACACTTATCACCTCACACTGACAAAAGCAGACCAGGGCTTAATATACACATAGGACCCAACAGGAATGGTACACAGCTGAACCAGGTAGACACTAATGAAAACACAGCATGATGGGAAATGGAGTTCATAACCAGAACAACAGGCAGAAACTCAAAACACAGGAACACCCTCTAAAGCCTCACAGTGGTGCAGGCAACCGGCGTGACAGAGGTTGTATGGAGTCCGTTTCACATCAAGCATCTAATCAAAAATGTATTTATTTAAAATGCATGCCAAGGGAAGCATTATTTCTAATAAATTTACTCACCCTTAACAATCAAAATGTAATTTGATTGTGCATCAGAAAAGAGAAATGTAGCATTACATCACATGCTCGCCAATGGATCTCTGCATTGAATGGGTGCCGTCAGAATAAGAGTCCAAATAGCTGATAAAAAAACATTAGGTATATTATTAATGGTTTGAAGTTAAATGTGTAAATAATGGGTTTATTACAAACACACAGCTTTTTGCTTCATGTTGATTACTTGTGGATGTATTAGTCAGCTGTTTGGACTCTGGCACCCATTCACTGCAGAGGATCCACTGGTGAGCATGTGATGTATTGATAAGTTTCTAGAAAACTGTTCTGATGAAGAAAAGAAAAACTCATCTACATCTTGGACAGCCTTGAAGGTGAGTACATTTTCAGGCAATTCAAATTTTTGGTTGAAAATGTATATGCACTTCTTATGCACAAATGTTATTGAAAAGTATGCCTCATATTATAAAATGTCAATCACACAGGTTACACAGTGAAGAGTATATTTCTGTTTGTCCTTGTGTGTCGACCAGTGATCTCTGCTGTCTCTGTGTGTTTCTGCTTCCCCCGAGCATATTTCCCTTCTCTCTGTCTGTCTGCACAGATATTTATGAGTCAGGGTAAGGGAGGGCTAAGAGAGCGCATAACTCATGCTCAGATGCATCACGGCTTCCCGCACACTGTTTTCATCCTCTCATCCATCTCTACACTCCACTCTTTCTGTCTCTGCACCAGTATCTTTCCTTATTCCATCAAGATTGTTCCCTCCTTCATCACCACTTGACATTCTTTCTTACTGTTCTGTATTCTGTTGCCAACTCTCCATGTTTTCCCTCCTTCTCTCTCTCTCTTTCTCGTTGCTGATCAGTATTCTGTGAGCAGTGTGTGTACAGCAGTAAGTGCTGTTTTAGTATGTTGCCAGCCACCCATCACTCAAAAAAACAGACAAGTGCGGTGATTGGTTGGATGAAGCCAAGAAACTCAGATAAATCAGCTCAGGTAAACAAGTCAAGTTCAAAGAACACAATAAATGTCTGTCAGCTTTGAGACCATCCATAATCTAGGGTATTGCAGAAATGTGGATTTAAAAACATAGGCTTTCAGTTCTGGGAAAACAGACCAAAAAATATTGATAATATTTTTCACAGAGGAACACACTGCCTCTGATTAGCCAAAACAACAAGCAAATCATAAATTAAAAATATTAAATATTAAAAAAGGTGACATACCTTTTGATATAACCCACCCCAACTTCCTGTTTCAACAGGAAATATGTCAACACAGGACTTATCAAGCCATTTTATGGGGTCTTAAATCTAGACCATGATTATGAGTTCAGATTAAAAAAGAAAAGAAGATAAAAAAACAAACCAAGAGAAGAAATTGGCCTACAAAATTAAGGAAATAATCACAAGAAAACTGATTTCATATCAAGACATGCAAATAAACTTGCAGAGAAGTGTTTTTTAAGATTAACTTAGAATTAGATGATGCCAAAAATAATCTAAATGCCAGAAAATAATATATTAGCATGCACAATTAAACATCCAATATAATCTGATAACTATATATATAATACCGCAACCAAATGCATTTTTTTGCATTCAGTTCTAAGAAAAATGCAGCCTTGTTGACTGCTCACAAGACAGTAATGGGCTACTTTCGTAGATGGTGAGGAAATGTGCTTAAACACGTGTCCAGAAATAGCCAGTGACAGATTTCCCACTAGTGCGATTTATACTTGAAAGTCAATGACTTTTACTAGTGCCTGCTTTTTTCACACATAAAACACGCAGTTTTCTTCGCTCTCAGGCCTCCTGCCTCTCAAGAGAATGGACACAGATGCTGTTGCAAGCTGTATTCCTCTCACCTACAGGAACCTGCCTTTCCCTCCTCCATCACAACAAAACCTCACTTCTGCCATGCAGTAAAACCAGGGATAAAATCTTTGTTATGTTTTGCATCACAGGTCAGGCAGAAAATCCAATATGGTATTGCTACAAGGATACACGGGCTATTTGTCTTCCAGTGCACACTGACAATGACATGTGCTTAGACACAACAATCAGTTGGTTTCCTCTGCTATGGTTTAGTTACATTCCCTGCTGAAAAAATATCTCAATGCAGCCTTAGGAGGATAAGATGGTCTGTTTTGGTTTTTTCTACCAGTGTTATTTTAATATTATTTATATATTTTTATGGTGATTTTTTAAATCATTTGAATTAGCTTTTATTTTCAGATTTTATTTTTGTTATGTGCTTTTGAAATTACATTTTTTATTTTTTTTATTATTTGATAAGATGGTCTGTGTTGGTTGTTCTACCGGTGTTATTTTATATTATATTTTTATTAAATAAGTTAATAGCTTTTATTTTCATATTTTATTTTTATTATGTTCTTCTGACATTTCATTTTTTTTAAATTAAGTTTTAGTTATTTCTTTAGTATTTAGTTATTAACTTATTTCAGTTAGTTACCTAGTTTATCTAATATTTACATTGCATTTTATTCAGCTTTATTACAACTACCAAAAATGCTTTTAATAGTTTTAATTTTAGTTAACGATAATAACAATAATAATGACTTTTGTCGACTGGCCAGCCTGGGAGACCAAATAAACTAGCTTAAACCAGCTCAGACCACCTTAAACGTTTTTTTTTTTTTTTTTTTTTTTTTTTCAGGAGGGTATGGTCTCTTTAGAAAATTTAAGTAGATGTCACAATTGTTTCAAGGACAATCAAACCATTCAGATTTGAGAAGGGTCGGTTTATAAGGCTAGTACCTTCTCACATTAAATTTACTATAAGCAACAGTTCAATTACATACAGCTGATCCAAAGAAATGCAAATTAGCATAAAATACAAAGAATATTATCTGAAATTAATTATGCTATTTTATGCAACAAATGAGAATGCAGATGTTGCCATTGCATGCAGCTCAGAGAACATACATGAATCAAGTTATTTACAGTTTTGAGAGATGCTGGGGATGAAGAAGATTGTTGTTTTATCTCACTTTAATTATGCACTATTTCTACTTCCCACGTGATGAGACATTAACACACGTGATTAAGGACAGATTTTGATACTGATTGTATATGCTTAGATAAAGCTGAAATGCACTTACCGAGACGCTGGAAGCCTCAGAAGCGGCATGCCGGAGGTTCTGCATGCTATCTGCTTCTGATGGATCTTGATGGCACTAGTGTTGTTATGACAGGAGGCTTTCACTGTGACCTGGACATTTTGAATGTGGTACTGGACATCATCGCTGCCCCTTTATCCAGCATGTCATTCTCCTGCTTCAGCACCCACGCTGACACAAGTTCCCTTCTCTGTCCTCCTACGATTACTCTGAGCTCTCTCCTCCTGTCTCTCTTTACCACTCTCTCTCTCTTTCTGTTGCTCTCCTGCCTCCTGCAGCTACCACTGCCGCTTGTGTGGTCACAGGCCAATCAGAATTCTTCTGCAAACCACCATCCAATTGGCTGAAAAATAAAGAGAGGCAAGGGATTGCTGGTTTGTTTTGAAAGCCTGGTGCATCTAAAACCCACCCAGAGGGTGTTAAGTGTGTGTTTCTCAGAATGTGAGAAGAGAGCTGAGAAGAAACAGTACAGAAAAACAAATGGTAGCTTAAAATTCCACTCCTCTCTCTCTAAAAAAAGGGAATAAATGAATGAATGAATAAATCGGGTTTCTGACTGATGGAACATTTTAACCATAGCAAAACACGGTAACATTTAATTTTAGAGGGTGACGTTGTTACACGTTTAATGTACTTACCATTAAAAATAATAATTCATTATGTGTAATTACTTTAAGCTTGCACCAGTACAACTTTATTACTCATTCCCAAAACCTAACCATATAGTAAATTACACGTGGGTAGCTTTAATTTAATATTACTCAGTTCTTAAATATATAATTACACTATAACAAAGGACACCTTTAATATAAAGGTAACACAAAACAAAATAAAAATGTTTTTATTGTTTATATCATCGCAAAGTGTAAAATTAACCTATATATTCGGCCCTCCAGTGAACATGTATTTACAGTTTTAATTTGGTTTTTTTTTTTGTGTTTTATTTTTAAAAGGTTGAAATGTATTGTTGAATCCATTTTTACTTTATTCGGCATTTAACAATAAGCTCATACAAAGTAGTCATACTACTACATATATACTTTATAAAATTGTTTATATATATTTATATACTATAAACACAATTGGTTTTTTGTTTTTTTTAAGTAGAAATGTATTAGTTGAATAACATTTACTTTATTTTCGCATAGAAACAAAGCTAATAAACATTAAATCATACCACTATATATTACGTTAAATTTATAAAAGTATGTTTTATATATATATATGACTATATACTATTATATAATATATATATATATATATATATATAAGATATATATATATTATCTATATTATATATGTGTTGGGTGGACTAGTAAGCGCAAGTAAATATGTAGTTTTACGCCGATCAACATTTCTTACCAACCAACTCGTCTCTCAGCTTCTACCTGCCCGTAGTAGATAGATAAAGGCACGAAAGCGAAAGGCGTAAATTACTCTTTCGTGGTTGTCCCTCCAAATTCTCCGTCCGTTGAAGCGATCACAACAACACCAACAACAACACACGCCGATTAATCATCATCATATTGGATAATGAGCTTCGCTACGCTGTATGTATGTTCTACTACCGGCTATTTTACATTTCAGCTCTCGGTGTTTCAAAATGCGGACCAAGAGATATTAGGCCAAGAGGCCATCCGCTTTCTGTCTGTCTGATATACTGAATCTGAGAAATCGCGTTAAGATTGAACGACCGCACCATCATTTATTAGCTGAGGGGGCTATTAAAGCAGCGAATTCGATAGAATGGAAAATGTGAAATCTTCTGTTCTTCTAGCGACTGTCTTATGGACTTACCGTGGGATTTTTCATTCATCAGCTATGTAACAAGGATACCACCTGTTCGACGTGGAATGAAATTCTAAACGTGTTGCGTTGTACAGACGTGTAGTTTCATATTAGATCGATAATGTAATCAATTCGGAATCTTGTATTCAGATTAGTGGGAATTTATAATGTGTTTACCTTTTGCTAAAAGTAGGCCATTTAGTTATGAACAACTAACACTGTTGTCAGCTTGCATTTTAATTCTAGAAAGCTCACAAAAAGTAGCGTTTTCCGTATTATTAAGGAAACTACTTAGACCAGTATTCCAGATTCGTTGCCTAGTCAGTTCAGCTGATGATTTAATAACAGCTCTGCGTCACCCTTTGGAACCCTGATCAGTGTGTGTACAGTGTGTGTTTACACTGTCAGTCTCTGTCAGGACTCTTAGCTGGACACAAAACCTCAAGGACTCCGCAAAAACAATTCATTTACTTATTGACAACTTACAAAAGCAAGTGTAGCCTAGGGACAGTAAAATGCTTAGAATTACCTCACTCGCTTCATGCCTGAGTTCTGTGAAGTATTGTATCATGAAAAGCCTTTGTTGTCATTGAGAATCTGAATCACACAGTGCCCTGTTCCTCACAGGGCAATAATCCACAGTGACTAGCAACGCTGTGATATGGGGAACGTTTAGAGATGGCGAGACAGAGGAATAAAGTGAGTGGGTTAAAAGGGACAGATGCCAGCAATGTTGAACAATGCGCAGCATTTGTACATTTCTTAGTTATATTTTTTTTTGTCTCATGACTTTTCTAAGAGTGTATTCATCACTGTGTTTGTAGTTGTGGTGAGGAGAAGGCGAACCAACGCTTCTGGAGAGAGGGGACTTCTCCACACACTGGAGGGGATATTCTTAAGTAGCACCACACCAGAGAGGGTGCTGCTCTCCCGGCCCGTCGCTCCAGGCTGCGCTGGGAGCTAGACATGGTTGTTCATGATAGTGTGCCTAGAGAGGTAATACAATCGGTTATTATTCACACATGCAAATTTGGCTGGTCAACTCTGTAGAACCAAAAAAAAAAAAACTAGTATTCGATGAGGCCTTTGTTAACAGGTCAACATCAAAGTGGATGCTATTTACTTGGTCTTACTGTGCTTATTAAGTTATTGGTTGCAAAGAAAAATGTTTTTCATCAAAATGTAATTTGTGATCTGCCTTCGCAAGCTGACATCATCAGCTGTGATAAGTCTTAGAAAAAGTATACAATGATTTAAGAGGGATAGGTCACCCTTATAAATAAATACTCATGGACACTTCTCAACCACAGTCAACTCAAAACCTGTTTAACTTTAAATTAACCATCTAATTCAGGTTTATTTGTATAGCTTTTTACTCACAAATCATTGCAAAGCAACTTTACAGAAAAATAGTTTCTACAATATTTAGTAGTAGCTTATCAGTGGTGACTGTCAGTTCATTTGCATGCGGCAGAAATGTTCGGAAAAATCAATAAAAGACATAAACAAACAGACGGTTAACACTATTAACAGCAATTAGGCAATCAAACCTATAGAAAAATGTGGTAGTTCTGTATGTTGTTCCCCTGAGCTAGCATCATCTGAGGTCCTCTGAGGTTGGCATCATCTCTTCTCAGGTGTTCTGATCCAGACTGGAGCTTTGTGTAAATCCTAGCCACCACACAGTGATGTAAACCTGCGGGCAAAACAGAGAAACAAATAGAGACATAATTAAGTGTTGGCTGCTGTTCCAGCTCCAAGTAAAATAATTAGTTTTGATCCCAAGTTAAAGAATAATAATGTGCATACTTGATCAGATAAACTGCAGTCCAAAATTATGAGATGCATTATTTGGAATGCTTCTACCAAAGAGTGTGTGTCTTTAATTCAGATTTAAACAGAGAAAGTGTGTCTGAACCCCGAACATTTTGTAACTGATATGGAACTTAATAGGTAGCCAGTGCAGAGACTGTAAAATTGGGGTAATATGATCATATTTTCTTGACCTGGTAAGGAATCTTACAATAGTCCAGTCTTGAGGTCATGAATGCATGAACTAGCTTTTCTGCATAAATGACATGTTACGTTTGCATTTTACTTTTAGGCAAACTATCCTTAAATAAAAAAAAAATAACTGAGATGGGATCATTAACATTTGGATACATGGAAGTGCTCTCAAGGGTGAATGTGACCCGTAGCCTACACAACATGATAAAAAAGTTTTTCTTTTGTGTTGTTGGATATTTGTTTCAAGAGAAACTGCTGAAAATGTTTCGCTGTTCACATTGATTTTCATACTTTTTGGCTCGTAAGACTGCTTCCATATAGGCTAAAGGTCGTTCACACCAAGAATGGTAACTATAATGATAACTATAACTAAAGTTTTAATAATTGTTCTAATTCTGTGAGATATGTAAGTCAACAACACAACTATAATGATGACTACACAGAGGAACAATATTGTTGCAGTGTTTCAGAATGATTATTTTTAGTTGATGAATGATAAAAATGTTGACAGCCAATCAGAATCCACCTGACTTTAAAACATGCAAGCATTTAAAATGATAGATGACAAAACTGCTGCACATGCTCGTAATAAACAAATCTATATGACCAACTGAAGCCCAGTGATGGATTACTATTGAAATGATAGGATTTCATCTGCAGAAATGTTGTTCCAAGAAGAAATTGTTGAATAAAGTATTTTTATTTTTTATTTCTTTGTGCACCAAAAGTATTCTCGTAGCTTCATAACATAACAGTAGAACTACTTTACCGATGTCCTTGCTACCTTTCTGGGCCTTGAACGTGTCAGTTGTGTTGCCGTCTGTGCAGGGTTAGAAAGCACTCGGATTTCATCAAAAATATCTTCGTTTGTGTTCCAAAGATGAACAAAGGTTTTAAGGGTTTGGAATGACATGAGGGTGAGTAATTAATGACAGAATTTTCATCTTTGGGTGAACTATCCCTTCAAGGTATTTCTGCTGCAAGTATGACAAAGCAGCTTGTTCTAAATAGAGTTTAGAAATATTTAATTAACTAAATAAGTGCAAGAATTGTTCATTCTTGAATAAAAACAATTATTATTGAGAGCGGAAAAAGAAATATGATTTCAGTACACATCTTGATTTTGCGTTAAGTTATATTATTTTAATATAATTAAATGAAATAATTAAGTCATCCCGTGGCCCACTTGGAAGTGTACTAATCGCCCCTAGTTGGCACCGGCCCCTTGGTGGAAAACCATTGCTTTAAACAAAAGGTTGTGAAAAGACTATTGACTATTGTATCTCATACATTTGTCATTATTATTGCAATCCAGAAGTGTCTGAATTTATATACTATATTTAGGGGACAAGTCTATAGCTTTGGCGGCTGCCGTGGAAACAGAACCAGACATCATCAGTAGTGACTGAGGCCTGTTTTGGAGGCCGGTTCTTAGCCGAACAACGTGTTGTTGTTTTTGTGGCTGCTGGCTCCGCCCCACAGTGGAGTCGTGACAGAAGATGGAGGAGTGCACATGTGGGAGAAAAATGCTGACGGCCAGTGTGGCCTATCAGGACTCTCTCTGTTATCCCTAACCCCACCCCTGTGGGTGTGCGCCGACTCAGTGGCCACACCCTCTCAGGCGGGTGAAGATCTGGGTTGGCGTGTGGGGGATCAGCACACTCTGGCTCTTTCAGCCAAGCATGAAGTCTGGGCTTGGGGCGGGGTGCCAGCTGGGCCTGAACACTTCAACGTTTCCTGTCTGGAAGCCCCAGAAGGTAGAGCACCTTGCTGGAAGGCATGTGTTGCAGGTGGCCTGTGGAGCTGCTCACAGCCTGGTTCTGGTGCGCTGTCTTCCCCCTCCACAAGAGCCTCGGAAACAAGACAAGTGCGGTCCAGCCACTAATACTATACACTATGACAGACAAAGAGGATCACGCTATTATCTCTGACGGACATCACTGTCCACTCTGAGCTAGACAGCGGTGAGGCCAAGTCTGCATTCGAGGGCAGCCCAGATCAGAGCTCTCCTAAAGAACTTGGCCCATCCATGCCAGCTCAGATCCCAAAATCACCCACCTCCAGCACAAACCCTGAATTTACTCTTCCTCCTGAGAGCACACCTGCCTCTGAACCCCAAAATCAGGTTCCTAGACAAGAACTTGTAGAACCAGCCATAGAAGACTCGGCAGAGCCTGAAGCTCCAGCCACAAATGGAGAGGTTTGTGTCGAAGCCTTAGAGACCAACACCCCTGAGTCGGACTCAGCTGTGCAGAGCCACAGGGGGAAGTCCTCCCCCATATCCCGGCTGAGCAGGCAGTGAAGGCCTACCTTAAGAGACTTTCTGATCATGCCCTGGCAGAGCACACCACCAAGACTCCCAGCACGCTTCCTTCTGCTCAGGTTAGTCTTAAACACAATGTCCAGCAAGCATTGCTGATAAATGAACACCAGTTTTTGTTGGATTTATATACATGGATTGTAACTTTCTATATATTTAATTGGAACTTTTCACTTTATAAAAAATAGTGCAGTCGTTTTTGAGAATTTAGTCTAAATATATTAATAATAAAACACCAAAAACTAAGATCAACAATTATAACGGATTATTTGTAGAAAAAAATATAGTCAAAGGGTAATTTCAAATAACATTTTTATATTTTAATACATTTTTAGTCAAAGGGAAATGTAATGTCACTTGATCCTTAAGAAACCATTCTAATATGCTGTTTTGGTTCTGAAAAACATTTCTTCTAATATTATTATTGTTCAATTCTAATTCAAGTTTATTTGTATAGCTTTTTTTATGATAATAAATCGTTGCAAAGCAACTTTACAGAAAAATTACGCTTCTACAATATTTAGTAGTGGCTTAAAAAGTATTGTCCCAGTTAAAATGCTTATGCTTTCTGCTTAATATTTTGAAAAACAATTATACATTTTTTTCAGTATTCCTTAATGAATAGAAAGATCAAAACAACAGGTTTTGTAACATTATAAACACCTTTACTCTCATTTTGAATCAATTTAATGCATTTTTGCCTTAAAAAAAATCTTACTGACCCCAAACACTGAACAGCAGTGTATGCTATGATGCCTAAAATCATCAATTTTTTTTTTAGCATTTAAAGGACTGAATTTAGTTTTTTTTTTTTTTTTTTTGTATTTTTTATTTATTTAGGTTAAATATTTAATGCATCTTCACAGAATAAATGTATAATTCTTTAAAAAAAAACTTAATGATCCCACGTTTTTGAACCGAAGTGTATATATTTGTATATCTGTTTCCAACTTGAATGTAAACAGTTAACTGTTAGCTTCGTTGACATGCTAAAACCCTGTTTGAGAAGTTGACATCTTCACCTGTAAATAAATATTATAGTTAGATTTTTTGTTTATTTAGTTAAAATCACTATCCTGCCATCACTAACCACACTAGTTGACTATTCCAAGCCATCATGAATAAAACTGTTTAAATGGGTTTCTGGAATGAACAAGTCTAGTTCCTCATATCTTTCTTATCATAGCTGTCCAGTGACCATGCTGGGATCGCTTCACCTCTGACCCCTTGATCCCGGCTTTCGCCCAGTCTCGTGACTCCAATGGCCCGCTACAAGTAAACAACTTCGGTGGTGTCCTCTGTGCCTCTATGTGGGGGAACGCAGTAGTCCATCCACATTACGGAAGCCTCTCTCTCTGAGAAAAGTGATTGGTTACTGGGTAAATGTATTTTTCTAGTTTTTATACACAATTTGATTACATGTTTGTTACATCTGCTTAAGCATCAAACCAGTAGATTTTCTATATAATGTATGTCATTTTCACTCTTAGCATTTTTTTTTTGGGGAAGAATAATGATCCAGCTGTGATGTATGTTTGACCAAATTACCTTTGTGCCCAGGTTCCGTGTGAGAGGGCCGTGGAGCTTAGTAGAGAGAGAGACTCCGTCAGGAGGGAGCCCATGCAGGGGAAGAAAAGCCTGAGCCTGGGGGGGGACATCCGAGAGGGAGGAAGTGGAGCTCAGCCGTCATCTGTCCCCGCCTGGGCCTGCTCTCTCCAGGGCACACCGCGTTCTCCCTTCTCTTACACCTAGTGCCTGCCATCTCCGTAGAAGTCCACATGGGCATGTGTGTGTCTGGCTTCTGAGTTTTCATTAAGCATGGACTGGTTGGATGAGCATCTTGCAGAGTTTGGAGTTTTTGCCTCTCTCATCCGGCCAGCCTGTTGCACGCTTGGTGTTTCTGCTGCAGAGGCTATGAATAACTAACGCACTCCATTCCCTTTTTTGTGACAAATTTCATAAATATTTCAAAGAAAATGGTCTGCTTTTTTTAATCATTTGAGTGTAGAGTGTCATATGCTGCCGCTTAAGACGCATAAGAACCAGAGGAAATTACTGCTATGAATCTATTCTTTTTTAGCTGAATATGTGCCGCTTAATCATAATCCTGTACAGTGTGTGTTAAGACTTGATGCATTTAGTTCAAAGTAAAAACCCTGCAAATCACTGCCTGGATAATTTTTGAGCATTGAGATGTGTTTGTTGTTAATGGTATGGTTGCTGTGAGCAATGGCTCTTCAAATTTTGTACCCGATGGCACTTATGGGCAGGTTTCCTATGTGCTGTTGCCATGGTTACAGAGTATTGCAGAGTTTGAGGTGAAGAATGCCATCCAGTGCAACAACTGAAGGTATTTTTTTGTAGTTGCAGTTGTAAAAAGTTTTAGATTTAGAGGGTAGATTTTACATGACACACTCTAAATGTTGCAAAAAAAGAAGCTGGCAAATTTGTTATTTTCTATTTTAGAATTAATCCTGTTTGAAATTTCTATTCATCAAACATCATCCTGTATAATGTGTATCACAGGTTTCCTACAAAAAATATTAAGCGGCTCAACTGTTTTAATATTGATAATAATAAGAAATGTTTCCTGAGCACCAAATCAGCATAATGGGGCAGTTTCTGAAGGATCATGTGACACTGAAGACTGGAATAATGGCTTTGCCATACATGACAGTAATAAATTATATTTAAAATATATTCCAAATACTAAAAGTATTGCTCAATAACATTTTACAATATTACTTTTGTTTACATTTCTGAACAACAAAATAATCATAGTGAGACTTCATGAGAGAATACAAAATCTTACAAACCAGGATATTTTAAGACTATATATATATATATATACTGTACTACTGTGTGTGTATATGTATTGTTTTTTTTGTTTTTGTTTTTTTTAATATTTTTTCACATGACAGTAATCATTGATTTTGGGTGAAAATGTGTATAAATGTCAAGAACAAAATGTAAAAATGAAAAAAAAAAAAAAAAACTAAATTTTTTTTTCATTTTAATAGTTAAATATGCAATTTCTTAATGTTTTTAGCTTGTGTTTGCAGGGAGAAGCTCTGATTATAAGGTCATGTGTTGAAATGCTGTGGGATTCAACTTTTTAGTAGAAAAGTAGTCCTGGTTTCTAGTTGACAAACAGGTTTTAGATGCATGAATAATATATTTCCCTCTTTTAATATCGTAATCAAAACAAGTTCAAGTCTCCAGTGTGTCAGAAACTCTCTCTGACTCCAGTGATTTGCATGCATTCAAAATGATTTACATTTAGTTTGCTGAGTTAGGGTGTGATGTGAGGACTTTTTAAAGTCTCTCTGGTTGAGCCTGGTGTGTTTGTCTAAGTTAATATAATAAGCTGGAGAGCTTAATGCACAGGCTAGAGAAGACTATGGTGGCCCGCTACCTGCAACACACACACCTTTTCTCATCTCCTCACACCCCCCACCAGTTGTGACAGATGGACCCCAGTGGGGCTGGAAAACATAACTCAGCAGCCGGCAACAGTCTGTGTGTTTTGTTTGTGTATACACCTGGCCATACTGTGTCTATATGTGTGTGTGTTGTGTAGTGTATTTGCAGAGAGAGTTGAATTGTAGTTAGCCCAGATCTGTGGGTCTGCGTCTGTGCTGTTAAATGATTGCGATTCGCAGAATTTTTCCCCAGTGTACCAGATATTGTTTGTGTTTATATGGCAGAACTGCCACTAATGCATATTTCAATGAGGGAGAAACTGCCTTGAGTTGCAGTTTCTTATGATCTGTCATTTGTTGTCTTAGTTTTGGATGTGGACTGTGTTCTGCCTCTAGTTATTGATGTACAAATTTCTTTGAATGTTGTTTTGAGGTGAAATTCATTTGTTTAGCCGATTCCTCAATTGTCTCCGCGTCTTTTGCGGAGACGAGACAGAGAGCCCCAGTGCACCGCACATCCCGCTTGCTTTCAGGAGGCATTCCTGAGGCCGATGCCCACATGCCTCATTTGGCAGACAAGAACGTGTGGATGGAGCTGGTGTAAATGGCAAGAAGGGCATACCTTGACATGGAGACCTCCTTTCCAAGGGCAGAATCCTCCCATCAACAGAGTGGCTCCAGTCCTGATCCTGCAGACTCTTTCCCTAACCGCTCATGAGTTAAGCATAAGATTCCAGGGCTTAAATTATAATGTGGTCTGCTAAAATGAGGGACAGACTCATTAGGTGCATTACAGAGGAACATAATGTGGTGATTCTTTTCTCTTTCTTTCAGGACGCAGGCTCTGTCTGTTGTAACGAGTCTGAATGGTAAGAGTACGTGTGAGTGTGGCTGCAGGTGCTCATCACTCTCTCGCTATGGGCATGAAATCACAGGGTGTGATTACAGCTTCACCATGCATATCGCGGTCGGATGTTCTCTTGAGCGGTGAAATTTGAGTCAGTAATTAGTATTATTCCTCCTGTTAAATGATGTGTGTGGGTGTATGGCAGGTGTTGTCTCAGAGTGGTCGCAACAACTTCTGGACAGCTGGGACACATGGAATCCCCCTACCACCCTTCCTCACTTAACCACGTTACGAGTATATACACATATGTGCATAAAAACAGAAAAATTATCATGAGGGAGAATAAAAATGCACCTGCCTTTTTGGAAATGGTTTAAAAAGGGTTGGAAAATTTAAAATATACTCTGGAAAAGAGCGAAAAAACTAATATTAAACAAAAAAAAAAAAAAAAAAAAAATAACTAATTAATAATACTACTAAAATAATAAGTTAAATATATATTTTTTCCATGTTTATATTTCTATGTATTCAAATATATATTTTCTACCACTACCATTTCTAAAGAGTTTAAGAAGTTACTAAGACAATTGTATTAGCAATGTTGCGATAGAATTATTGATAAACAATTTTACAAAAATTAGAAATTTTTACAAAAGATTAATTTAGATAAAAATGTGTGTACATTTTGAACTTTTTTTTTCAGTCAGAAAAGAAATCCTGAAAAATATGTATCATAGTTTTATACAAAAAAGTATAAACAGCATATTTACTGATTTCATGTGATGTAATTTGACACTGAATAAATACGTGGATGTAATGGCTGCTGAAAATGCAGGTTTGTCATGACATGGAAATACATATTCATTTTAATATTCATTTCCTAGTAAAATAGAAATCAGTTCTTTTAATTTGTAATAATCTTTCATTATTGCTGTTTTTACTGTATTTTGAGCAAATAAAATGCAAACCTGGGTGGACATTAATTTTACCAAACCCCTCTGAGCAGTGGTATGGTTAAAAATTTATGTTATTTATATAACCAAGTTTTCCATTACCGTTTATTTCATTGAATTTGTGTATACATTTGTAATCTAACCATTCTATATAACACTATAAAAAAATATTTTTTACTTACATGAATGTATAGAATTACGTTTTTCAGCTTGCTTTTAACTATAGCCTCTTTTTAATTATATAACAGATTAACACTTTTTTACATTTTGCATAATGCCATTTTTAGAATTAAGAAAAAACGCATAGTACTTATAAATTTATTTTTCCATTTTGATGTTGAGGAGGTTTTGTTAGTTGGCTGCCCCGGATTGACTGAAAAATCCTTCTCGTGCACTGATCCCTTAAAACCGTGAATCACTCATGCTAACCGTTTTCGATTCAGCGTTGTCATTAAGCTATGATTACAAAATGGAGAAGGACAATGTAATATCTTTCATGATGGCCACTGAAAATTGTATATCGACAAGGAGTAAATGAATAATAATAAACAATCCAACAATTCATTACCGAAAGGATATTGTTTGATGCCTGATGATGAATACACACCGAGTACACACAATGGATCATTTAAAAGTGTGGCAACACGCATAAGTACATGTTAGAATTAAATCATTAGTAGTCAGTGGTTCCACGGTTTTTAGTGGATTTAAAGGGATAGTCCCGCGCCAAAAATAAAAATTATGTCATTAATCACTCACCATCGATGTTGTTCAAAACTAAGTAAGAGTTTAAGACCATACGTTCATCTTAGGTAAAAATTAAGATATTTATGCTTTATTTGCTGCGTTTCGGAGACTTGGTCGAGTCTTTGAGTAAGTAACCTTGCTGTTTTATGGAGAGAGCACAAGAGAAGCTCTTGGATTCACTCATCAAAGTA
Organism: Cyprinus carpio; assembly: GCF_018340385.1. Lineage (NCBI taxonomy): Eukaryota > Metazoa > Chordata > Actinopteri > Cypriniformes > Cyprinidae > Cyprinus > Cyprinus carpio. The sequence continues at coordinate 825,179 of NW_024879257.1, forward strand.
TCTTGATCGCTGTATTCTGACCAGAATGAAACAAAGGTTGTAGCTAGGTTTGGAACCAACAATGAGGGTGTGTAATGAAGATGACAGAATATTTATTTTTGTGGGTGAAAATATCCCTTTAAGTTACTTTCTGTTGCCAAAATTAGCGTTGACCACATTCTGATTCCTGACTGGTTTTACTTTGTCCTCTTTTGTATTTCATGGCTAATCAGATGGGATTCGTATGTTATGTGTGGTGATATTGGGGCGGTTTTGGGGGCACGCCGCACCTCTTTATGGGATAGGCATGGAGACTTGTATCAGCACGACATCCTGTACGTCACAGTGGGCAACTGTGGATGCACAAGCATAGTGATGGTATGCAAAGTACTGAGGGGAGAGCACGCAAGAAACAGCGAGAGGACGACACCCAGACGGCAGTTGCTGCTGCCCTTTTGTATGAATGTGAGCAAGCCTTTTGCATCATAATCATCATCATCATCATTATTTCAAATTTCTGTTGTATAATAAACATTAGTCAGTCATCACTAGATAATGTTGAATACTGTGGTGCTCTGAATCCTGTACATTGTTTCTGTATTATTTATATGACTTGTAACAACACTTTTCATTGTGTGTGTGTGTGTGTGTGTTTGTGGTAGTTGGGCTATGTAAGCAGTGTGTGCGCAGGAGGACGGACATGTGCGGCACTGACGGATCGTAATGTAATGGGTTTTATTGCCAGTCTGCATGGTAGGCTGACATGAGAGGAAGGAAATATTACTGTAAACTCAACAATATCAATAGTCTTCACCATGGCCTGGCGGCTGGGTATGACAGTGTGTGATGATAACTTGTTTTTGTACTCTGATTTTAGACTGTCATTAGCATATTTCCATTTACAGCCCTGAGCAGAGGCTGAAGTGTGGTGTTCAATTAGCAAGACTAATTGGAGAGTGAAACAGCGAGATCATTTAGAGTTCTAATGTATACAACAGGGTTGTTGTTAACTGAAACTGATACTAAAAATATTAAAAAAAAAAAAAGTTAAAGCTAAAATATTATAAATATAATTTTTATAAAAAATAAATATCTAAAATAACTAAGTAAAATTAATCTCATAAATAGTATAATAAATAATATATAGAAATAAAAAAATGTCAAAAACCACAACTAAATCATTTTAAATAAAATTAAAGTGTAAGTATAAAAATAAAATTTAATTCAACCTTAATGCATG